>NW_024879583.1:0-198445 GCF_900700415.2 Clupea harengus
CCTAAAAATACTTGTCCCAAGAACGCTCCCATCTTCCAAACTTCTCATTTAACCAATCTACCAGAGGATTTTTTATTCCAGACTGTTCTTTCATTTCGTTAGCTAGGGCCTTCAATTTACTCAGACTCCTGGTTAGTTTCCCATCGGGTGCAGTATTGTTAGCAATGGCAGTACAACAGGTATCTCCAAACATTACACATACCCCCCTTTCTCAGCTAGCAGCATGTCTACGGCAATGCGATTCTGCAATGCCATAAGCGAGGTCTGAGAAAGTTGTTCGTGGATTGCGTCTATGGCATCTCTGGTTAGGTTGGCCAATCTCTGTACATTGTAATGCACTAGGTTAATCCTGTTTACATTTTTATTCACTGTTATGGGAAATATTGCTGAAAATAGGGGAAATGATTCCCATCCTGCTGCCACTTCATCTGCCAATTTGAATTCATCTGGTATGTTTCTGGCTTGCCCAATTGCATCAATCCATACCCCATCTCTGTTTTCTCCCCTTCTTTCTCCATCAATGTACTCCGTCTCCTCCTTAAGCCTGATGAGTTTTGTTTCCACATTTCACCAGCGGATGCTATGTAGATGGGAGAGTTCAAAGACACCAAAACACACATTCCCCTCCAATTGACAGGAAGGTAATTATACAGTCTTTTCCCCCCACAATACCACCACACATCCGCTCTGGTGATGGTCAATTTGCTAGCGACTGGAGTGTTAGTTACATCCATTATATTTCCACATGGGGTTCCTGGGCCTCGTATTGGGATTTCCCCTGTCAAATATACCTGGTTTGCTGGGTTTTTGTTTCTAAAACATGTCAGATTCCCCAGGTCACCTATTTTGAATATAGGTGGACCTACATTTGGTGGGGCCATTGGGAAAATAGTTTCCCATGGTTTGCATGTAGCGTTTGGATTTCTGCTGACATTAATTCTATCAGGCATGCAACACCTTTTCCTGATTCCCCGTATCTTCCCATTCTCAAAAGCTGTTGGTCCCATGATGAGAGCTGGTCTGGCTTTTGCACAGATGAGACAGTCTCCAGTCTGAACTTGGTGGATTATCTGCATTCTATCTATCCAGGAGTTACTATCTTTGAACCCAGTTTCTACTGCCAGTGTCTGCTGGTAGGTGATTTTGTCTGCATCTAGTTTTTGCACTACAGCCGGGGCTGAGGTGGGTTTATTCACTACATCTTCGGGTTGATTTACATAATTTATGCGTATTAAGCCTTTTGGGTCTTTCCCTCTTACATCCACTCCTACTCCAAAGTACAATATGTCTCCTACTCCATGGGCCCTGCCTGTCCCTCCTGTGCATGTCTTAGGATGCCACCCCTCCATGTTCCAGGGGTTTTTCAGTCCTGCCTCCATAGTCATAATCAGGGGATTTACTCCTCCTGAAAGGTGTGCTGCTAAACTACCTCTTTTTAACGAGATCTTTTGTTTGAAATACCATTGGTCCGTGTATTTTCTAGGGGCAATTGACTTTAGGGGGCTTGCACCAGTCCACCAGAAAATATCCTGAGTCCACGAATAACACCAATTCCCCGATGTCGTCCTTGGATACCCATAAGTAAACACACAGGCATACACATCATATCCCTTCCATGCCTTCCCATCTCCCCGCAGTCTATTACATCGCATAAGTCGAATTGAAACACATTTCCTTTTGTCTTGACAACGTTCAAAATTACTTTTGCACCACAGGGGTCCAGACTCCCACTTCCTGTCACCCCTGGCCTGTACTCCATCCCTGGCAACAGGTCTGGAGGCTGTGGTGCCACGTTAGTCATGTACAGAGATATCATGACTATCAGAAACAGTCCCATTCTTTCCAGTTTTTACCAATGCACAATGGGAAAAATGATGCCAGTTACTGTCTCCTTCTTTGTCCACTTTCACTGATCTGTCCGAGACCACTGTTACCTTGTGTGGACCAGTCCACTTTGGCTCCGACCAGTGTGGTCGACCTTTACCTTGATGTAGACCTGGTCTCCTACGGTCACTGGAAGTGGTCTCAAACAGCCTTGGTCTTCCTCCTCTCCTCAATCTGTACCTGCTGGGATATCAAGTCAATCATCTGCCCCAATACTTTCATATATTCGGACAGTTCTGTGTCTCCTGGCTCATTCTGATCTACCCATCTAGGGTCCTCTCTAGGACCAGGCATGGCCCTCCCCGTCAGTATCTCATGAGGGGAGAGGTTGGTTTCTGTTGCAGTTTCCTGCCTCATTGACAGTAGGACTAGAGGTAATGCCTCTGTCCATTTCATCTGTGTGCCTGCCAATGCTTTTGCCAGTTTGTTTTTTATGGTTCGATTAGCCCTCTCCACTATGCCTTGACTCTCTGGGTGGTATACACTCCCAAACCGGTGCTCAATCCCCATGGTTCGTTCTACCGTCTGAAGGTGTTCATTTTTGAAATGGCTCCCATTGTCGGAGCAGATTTTTGCTGGCACCCCATACCTAGGTATCAAATCTTTTGTTAGCCATTTCACTACAGACTCTGCATCTTCTTTTTTCGTTGGTATTGCTTCTATCCATCTGCTGTATCTGTCTACAGCCACGAGTAGTAGCGATAACCCTCCTTTGTCGCCAGCTAACCCCATGTCTGTATAGTCAATGCAGATTTCACTCCACGGTGCAGAGGGAACAGGAAACTTTAGCAGTGGGTGGGGCAGTGTTCGTTTTGTATTCATTTTGTTACACGTGGTGCATTCGCTTCGGTAATTTTCAATGTGTTCTCTGAGTTTTGGACACCACCACTGTCGCCTTATTTGTTTGTACATTTTTGCCACTGACACATGAGTGCTTCCGTGGGTCTCTTTGAAAATCACAGGTAGTAAGGTTCGAGGAGCCACTACTTGTCCCCCTGTCGACCTCCATATGTGATGTACCTTTCCGTTTTGCTTGTGCGTCTGTCTTATTGCCCCATAAGTTATCCAATCTCTTACTTCTTGAGGACTAGATGCTTCCTGTATTTCCACTATTTCTAGTAGCTTAAGGCTCAGTTGTATCTCTGACAGTGGAGTGGCCTCAGCCTCCTCAGTCTGAGAGAGCTCGCTTGTTTTTTCTGTTGTCTCACCTGTTCCTTATTCTGTTCTTTGCTATTTTTCCGGATCGAAGGGTCACAAATTGCCCTGCTTCCTCGTATCCCGATGCTTGTTTCGCCGCCTTGTCTGCTGCAGCATTTCCCTTGCTTTCCTTATCTGTCCCTTTGGTGTGACCAGCTACTTTTACCACTGCAACCTCTCGGGGTACTTGTACTGCTGCTATCAGTTCTTTCAGGAGTTTTACATGTTTTACAGGAGTCCCTGCTGCGGTTAAAAATTTCCTCCTCAACCACTGAGGTCCATCAAAATGCACAGCGCTGAAACCATACGCTGAGTCTGTGTATATGTTTACTCGCTTGTCTTTGCTCATTTTAAGGGCCTCTGTGATGGCTATTATTTCCGCTGACTGAGCAGACGCTGGTTGGGGTATTTCTTCCGCTTTCAAGGTTTCTGGCTTCCCTTTTTTCCACTCTCATTACCGCGTATCCTGCCCTGTTTCCGTTTTCTCCCCTTATATGAAGCTCCCATCAGTGAACAATTCCCAATCTGGTGTCTCTATTGGTTCAGAAGAACAACTCCATCCCTCAATTGCTGTCTTTTTTCACTCGGGCTACACAGTCATGTTGTTGCAAATGTCCCCCATTTATCCCTTTAGCCATATTTGCGTAATTATCTTTGGGGCTTTAAACACTACATTGGCTCTTTTCAGTGCGTCTTCAATTTTTATTTGCCTTGTTGCCGAGAAGCTGAACGCATTTGATGCCAGTAGTGGCGGTTACGCTGTGATCGGTATGGACTACCAATGGGTGACATAGTACTATAGTGTGCTGTTTTTTTCGACTGCTTTTGCAATTGCAGCAGAAATTTGACGCACGTTGGGTTTTCCCATTTTTCCACTGAGTCTAGTTTGCAGCTGTATAAGACAGCACCCGTCTCTCTCCTCTCTCTTTTTGTATAGTACTGCATTCACTGTTCCATCGGTCTCTGCTACGTCTAGATTAAAATCTATGTTGTAGTTCGGGCTCGCCAGGTGTGTGGCAGCACTCACACGCTGTCTTTACCGCTTGGAACACTCGATTTTCTTTGGCACTGTCCAATTTAGTTCATCTTTAATGCTCTGTGACCCACCTCTGTTACCATTTCTCTGAGAGGGAGGGTCAATTGCACATAGTCAGGAACGTAGGTCCGGCTATACCCACATAGTCCTAGGAATCCTAGCATGTCTTGTACTGTTCTTGGCTGTCCATACTGTAGTATGCGCTTCTGTGCTTGCTCTGACATGGCTGTTTCCATTCTTTTCCTACTACTCTTCCTAGGAATTCGACTGAACTTCGTGTTATCTGGCATTTCTCTCGCTTGACCTTTGAACCCCGCGTCCGCTAGGGTGTCAACAGTTGTTTTGTAGCGTGTAATGACTCTCCGCCGTTCTCGCCGCAATGAGGCAGTCATCCACATATTGGATCAGCACCACGCCTTCTGCAAGCTGAATGGTCTTTAAGATCTGGTTAAGTGCCAAATTGAACAGCCCTGGGCTGTCCTTGTAACCTTGGGGGCAGTCGGTTGTATGTGTATCTCTTTCCCCGATACGTAAATGCAAACCACTCTTGGCACTCCTCTGCTAAAGGTAAACAGAAAAATGCGTTAGCCAGGTCAATCACACTAAAAAACTTGTGTTCAGGATTTATGGCCCGCAAGGCTACATAGGGGTCTGGTACTGGCAGTGATAGGGTTGTTGGTTGCATCATTTTATGGCCCTTAAATCGTGTACCATTCTCCATCCTTTGTTGCCTGCCTTCGGCACAGGTAGGATCGGTGTGTTCCACCTTGCTTCTGGAGCTGGCCTTAGCACTCCTACTTTTAGCAATCCTTCTACCTCTCTGCTATACCCTGTTTCTTGTTTCAGTTTTTAGTGGATACTGTGGCCGCCACACAGGGCTTGGTGATTTCTGGTTTTCAGTATCAGGGTGGCACTTCCCTCTATTCTCCCTACATCATTCTGGTGTGTTGTCCACAGGGCTAGTTGGTACCTTCAGCTAGTAAGCTCTCTGCCCCACCGTGGTTAGTGTTGAATCCTGGCTATGTCACGTGGTTTTTCTACTTTTTCAAGTTTGGCCATGTCCCATGCGTCTATAGTGAACCTTCCGGAAACTGTCCATCTTTTGAAACTTTCCACCAAAATCTTCAATTTCCACGTAAACTGCCTGATTGGCTCTTGGCCATCATATCCCCCAGACTAGCTGCCTCATGTTCTCCAGTCATTGCTAAAGTTATGTGTGGATGGTATTGTTCCTTTCCGGACCCACTCTCTTTGTTCTGGGTGAGGTCTACCTCTGCTGCTATGCCTTCTGGCCCAACCACTATGTGTGTTGTGTGTATCTCTTCACTCTGTCCTTCTCTCAGTTTTTTCCCAGCGATTGTCATATTCTAAATCTGAATCTGCCGCATAATAATAGGTCATGTGGAAACGGGTCGGCTGGTTCATGGTATGTTAAATCTGTGTTCATTTTCTTTTTCCATTCGTAGTATTGACGTAGAAGCCCTGGGCACACAGAAATCATGTGTGATCCTGGACCAGTATACGTTTACTGTGTTATCTTTTTGTTCTGAGGCCTCAATCAGGATGTACTGACCGTGTGTTCGCTCTATTCTAGGTTGTCCAGGCCACTGTATTTCCAATCCGTCTGGTGAGCATAAAATTTTGACTCCCATCTTTGAGAGTTATGTCTCGAGCTAATAAGTTCACTGGGCAATTGGGTGCTATGATGACGGGCTCTACTACTGTTTGGTTTCCGAAACGAATCGTTATTGGTTGTGTGTATGGTTGTTTTTCTTGTATCCCGAGAACCCTATTGTGTTTAATGTTTTTTCCCGATAATTCAACCCCTCCTGGTCTTTTGGTCAGTGTAGTTGCTGCAGCACCTGTAATCAATCATGAATTCAACTTTTTCATTGCCAATTAAACCGTTATCATGGAGGGGACCAGGTGGGCTCACTCGGGGGTGGGGTTCTCGTGGGCCTCGTCAGTAACCGTCCCCATTATGGTACGCCCATTCGTCGTATCCATCAGGTACGGGTCCTGCACTCACCTCCCTGCATGTTCGGTCCCTGTTGGCCATCCCCCTCTACTCTGGTTCCCTCGGCCTCTGCCTCCTTGTGATGCCCTATACCCTCCTCCATTGCTACCTCTTCCACGGTTCTGTGGCATAGGTGGGCCCATGTGCTGGCCCCTGTTCCCCATATTGTGGGTTGCGTGGGTAGGAAGGCGCCACTGCGCCACACTGCCGTGCATAATGCCCATAGATCCCACAAGTATAGCATCGGATCTGACTTACATCTCTTCGTGGGTATGATTGCATTGGCTGGGATGCATATTGCACTGGTGGTTTGTTACTGAGTGGTGGTGGGGCCGCGGGTGTTAAAAGGCGGGCGCCATCACAACTTGGTGCTGGTGCCAGAATGGCCTGCGCTGCTGCCTTGATAGTTGCTTGTTCCATCCGCTTTTGTGAGTTGTTCCACAAGCTTGTCACCTGTTTTGTTTCCCTGGCTCTCTTTCTTATCTTTCTCTGCCCTTCCTATGACGCTTCAATCCATGCTCCACGTGTTGCCACCCCATACATTCTGTGGGCAACACATCCAGTCCCACTGTGTCTTTTAATTTATTTTGAACTGGTTGTGGCAGCCCTTCTACCACCCCTTTCCTGAAATGTATTTGTGCCAGTGCTGAATTGTCTGGTCTTTCACCGGTTCCTTTTTTCCCACATCTCCCACGCCCTCACCAGGTACTCATGGGTGTTTCTCACTCTCTTTTATCTGCAGGCTGGTTAATGCGTCAACCGTATAGGCTGTCGGATAGCTCGTCTCAGAGACCCCCATATCCGGTTACGATATGCATTAAAATGTTCGTCCTCAGGTCTCCCCTCACTCTTGGCTACTCTCTCTGCCTCCAATAGAGCCCTATCCGCGTGGACTTTTATCAGTATTGTGCGTATGTCTGCCAGAGCTAACTGATCCTGACAAGTCTCTCTCTCAAATGTGGTGATCCAGGAAGCTGCACCATTGGCTATTGGTGGCAAGCGTTTGATTAGTGCCTCAAGATCTGTCCTACCCCATGGCACATATTTTCTCTGGTTCTGGCCTGTTGCTATTAAAGGATACATCCCTGTTGGAACCTGTGGAACTTGTGTGACACACATGGGTTCATCTTCACCTTTGTACCTTTTGTACAAGCTTCTACCTGTTCTCATCTGATGCATGTGTGCTTGATCTAGCTTCACTGGGAGTTTCCTCATTTCATATTCCTCCTCACTACTCTCTTCTGTGTCCGTATCTTCTGGTTCCCAGTGTTGCCTTCTCTGTCCTCTCATCACATCACCAGCCGCTAGTCTTTTTCCCGTTATAGTAACTTCATCTAGATCTCCTTTCCTATCCTCACTGCTGGGGTAGAAGTGTATATAGGTGGGGTATACATTGGTTGCCCCTGATCATACAATTCCTTGGGATACTGAAGAATGGGATAGCCCTGCATGTCTTGATGTGTTGTCTGTGCTAGTCTGAAACCGGACGTGTGTGTGTGTCTTTGGGCCTAGGCCCCCCCCACTCTGCTCCTGTTGGAGCAGGGAAGTGTGTGTGGACTCTTGGCCCCCACCTTTTCAACTCTGTCTGAGCAGCGAACTGTGGGTGAACTTCTCGGCCCCCACCCTCTCTGCTCTCACTGCGCGGTGAACTTCTTCTTTCTGTCTGTCTCCCTTTCTCTGCTCTCACACTTTCTCTCTCCTCTCTAGACTTGTTGAATCCCTCACTCTGTACAAAATCATGAGATGACATATATGTGGCATATTCTGGGGGGTCAGTGCGCTCAGCCCTGTCAGCCCCTCTATTCTCCCTGTTCATGCTCTCTTCAGTATCTGAGTCCTTTGAGTCTACCTCCTCTATTCTTTCATTGATGTTGTCTATGAGGCCTTGCACCAGGCCATTTATGCTTACACATTGGTCATGTGTGCGGGCTAAATCAGTTGCCAAACGCAGTTCACTCCCTTGTCCAGTTACAGTTACTAGATGTGCAGTGTTTGCCATCATTGTTGTCAAAGCGTGTGTACATTCTGCAAGTCTGTCTACCCTATCTGCAATGTATTCTGTTTTCATTTTCACTAGGTTGGACACACCTTCCATCTCTTCGTCAATTATCTCTAATCTTTGTGCAGGAATTACCACCATAGGTGCTTGTGTTACCAAGTCCCTGCGGCTGAACCCATTATATGGTGGGGGCGCGCTGGCTGTAGCCACAGGTAGAGGTGGATACAGTGTGTTTTCTGTCTCCCTACTTTCTTCCATATTCTTTCCTCTTTTTTCTGGGTCATTTTCGATCTGTGTCTTTTCTCCCTTCTCCACTGAATTTTGTTTCTTTCTTTTGTTTGCCATTATCGCCCCTTTCATGATCATCCCCATTATTTCGTCTCTAAATATATTCTCATCACTCCAGCCATCTCGGGCATGTCTTTTCGACTGGAGGAAGTTTTTCTCATCTATCTTCCTCTTTTTCTGTTCCATCTCATCTGTTGAACGCTGTCTCAACATTACACAATCTTCTCTGGTTGGAACAGGCTTGTCTGCTTCGGGATACCATCCTCTCTTAATCCAATCTTTTATTAGCTTTTCTAAGTTCCTGATTTTGTCTTTTGCAACCGCCTTTGCATTGTTTTTGTCAAAATGCTCTTTGATGTCCAGCACCAATTGACCTGCTGACCCTGCTCTCCGAGTTTGCTTGGTCTGCCATAACTCAACCTGCACTGGCTACACTTCCTTTGTTTACTGCCAACGCAAGTCTAGGGTTTAGTACTGGATTTATCAGGTCCCAACCTACTATAATGCCCCTAGTATTCTCTCTGTGATTTCTGCGAATCTAGGTTTTCTCACCATTGACTAGTAAACTGTTTAAATTTATGTGTCCCCTCACTTGTGGTGGCGGGAACCAAATATCACCGTCTCCCCACGTTTTACGCTCCCAGAGGGGTATTACAGTTATCTGAATTTTCTCGTACCAAATTTCAGGTCTCCCTTTTTTCTGTCTTTTTTCTACGGGCGCCCAAACTGCGTTTCCAAAAGCTATGGGGTCGTCGTGGAGCCAGTAATAGAACTCTTTTAGTTTTACTGTCCACTTAACTTCGTGTTTTTTCCCTCCCTCTTTTGGAGGGAGAAGTGATTTTTCGTAGACTGTGTCAAATAATCCTAATAAATATCGTGGATTGATCAGACGATTCTCAAACGAGGATAACCACTCCAATATGTTCTCCTCCTGATATGGGCAGTGATTTCTTAGGTACCCTGCACTCGCTCCCACCACTTCTACGTGTTTTCTTATTATCTCAGCCCCTGTTTTGCCTGGGTAAGTTAACAATGTATCCAACCACCAACGGCTCTTGGGTGCTATTATTCTGTAATCACCCCTGATAGCTGTTGGAGTTGTATTCTCTAATTCTAACTCCCTCTCTACCTCCTCTACGTTCATCTATGGTTGACTAAATATAGATGCTTGCCCCACAGTTGTGTTTTTATCAGAAACAGGCCCTTATAACCAATTAGACCTGTTATAGAAACTTTTTTGATCAGAACTAGGCCTTTATAATCAATTAGACCTGTTATAGAAACTTTTTTGATCAGAACTAGGCCTTTATAATCAATTAGGCCTTTTCCCTTCCCCCCTGTTTTCTTTTCTCTTTTTTTTTTTTTTTTTTTTTTTTAATTGTTTTCTGAACCTTGTTTGCTTTTATCACTCCTCGCCAATCCGGTGCCTTATTGTACAGTTTCCTGTACGGCCAAGGGGTTCATGAGCCCACCGAAGGGAATTGCAGATACACAAACAAGGTTTTACTAAACACACTGAGTTAGTCTGAATGATCCACTTATCCGGTTGTTTGTTGGATTCTTGCATCCACCGAAAGCTTACCCATTCAGACGTAACAAAGGTGTGTTATATCAGTGTTAAATCAGTGCTATTTCAATGCTATATCACTGATTTACTCTATCATCTGAGTACTTCTGATCTTAATTTGACACTTTTGCTGAACACAACAGTTGTGGGTATTACTTCTATTATTTATTTGCAAGTCACTTATCTTTTGAAAGACTATCAATCTTACAAATATTCACTTCTGTCCTATAGTACTGTATAAAGACAGGAGTCGGGTGTCTGAAAATTCAAACTTCCTCCTGATACATACACAGAACTGTGCGTGGCGCAGTGCCAGCCGTGTGTCTCTCTGCACTCAATTCTACCTTTCTTTATCCTATTTACACGCTTTTGCCCTATTTACATTTAAAAAAATTTGCGCTACTCGCTTTACACGCGCTAACCGTGCTTGGTCGCGTTACACGCTTATCCTTTACCTCTAACCCAGAGGGTGAGCACATCCGGGATGTAGGCTAAATTGTAGGTCAAGAGTAGGCTAACGAGCTCAGACACTACTTCGATTATCTACTTCAGTTGCTACGCGGAAGGGTCAACCATGCTCACCCCCCGTTTAGGAACTCTGGTCTGTTACGCAGTCCGTACTAATCTCCCTCCTCCCTCTAAACCTAATGTTTAGGTAGTCAGGTCTATTATGCAGACCTACTAATCTCCCTCCTCCCTCTAAACCTAATGTTTAGGTAGTCAGGCCTTTTACAGTACCTACTAATGCTTTTTCTTATTTAAAACTGACAATTCACAAAGGCCTTGTGGGTTTTTGTATCACTATCCACCATCCACTCACACTTGCTGCTTCCTTCAAGATCCAAGATGACAGACAAAAACTAACTAATCAATATTCTAAGCTATGGACAATTCAATGAAATAGGTTTGTCCTCACCTTATTTTTCTCGCAGGCCTGCTTTTTGTCTGCCGCCAAAGATCTCGAAGCCCCACTCTGAGCCTCGTGCTCCAGGTGAGGGTTTGGTTGGTCCACCTCTCCTCAGTTCAGCGTCGGTGTCACCAATTTGTTAGGAAAAATACTCTGCGTGTTGTTTCGGAGAGGAACCACCATACGAAGCAATTTGTTGTAACAAGGTTGAGTTTTTACTGGTAGGTAACGACACAAAACAACTTGCTCAATAGACAGTCAAGTACAGTCAAGCAAGCCGGAGAATGCATTCTAAAGTCTAAACAGAAGATGCTCGCACTTTTAAGGCCTAATTCTGTGATGTCACTTCTGGCCCCTGGGCCGCCCATCGATCGATCTTTAAGATTGTGAAATACTGTCTCGTCCACTCTGCCCTTAGTTATAACACATGATTCTTGTGGTATTTCCCATTGACAGAACTTCTGCTTTTTATCTGCTGACATGTATGTCTGGACACTTTCCCTTATCTATGGCCCAGACTTGACCACTTGATTTATCCTCATGCCTTTCACCTCTTCTGGGCCGTTGTCCCAGTTACTTGCTGTTTTCTGACTGCCCTTTTCTTGTGATTATACTTCATTGATACATTTGGTTAAATGTGATATGATTAGATACATTTGATAATTCAAAATTATCTTACAGTGTGTGTGTTTGTAAGTGTTTGTATGTTTGTGTGTGTGTATGTAAGAGTGTGTTCGTGTGTGTGCAAGCGTATTTGTGACAGTGTGTTTAATTGTGTGTGTGTGTGTGTGTGTGTGTGTCTGTGATGAAGATGGAAAAGGAGAGTGATAAGAACTTTACTGCTGAATTAATAGTGGCCCTTTACATGTGAGGACCATGACAATTCACTGTCACTGTCCAATTCAGTGATAGTAAAGCAGTATTTGGTCTTGTGATACTCACTCTAGTTTATCCAGCTTACAGTTGGGATCCTCCAGAAGAGAAGAAAGATGCTTCACTCCTGAGTCTCCTGCTTTATTCCCACTCAGCTGCAGCTCTCTCACGTGTGAGGGGTTTGATCTCAGTGCTGATGCAAGACAACTGAAGCCCTCTTCTGTAATACTGCAGTTTGTCAGGCTGAAAAGAGAAAAGGACAAATATTTGTTTCCCCCTATTAGACAAATAAAAAGTGAAAAGGAATCTAAAAAAGGAATATATATATTGTGTGTGTGTTCCTTTTAGTTTTTATTAGGGCTGTCAACGTTAACGCGTTAATCTATGCGATTAATGCGGCCGCGATTAACACGATAAAATATTTTAACTCAATTAACGCAACTTTAACTCTTTGGTGACGGTCCCTTTAAATTTCGGTCACTCATGACTGGTCACATATTTTGTTGCATTCTTGTTCTATTTCACTCAATCTTCGTTCCCATGGTACTGAAAATGTTGTTTACAGTTGTCCAATCACAAAAGAGTATTTGATTTGAATGCCCAGTCTCAAATACCATTGGTTTAGAGATGTTTTATAGAAAAATATTTTTGACATCGCTTCATTTTCAACATGGCGTTTGCAAGCAAAGTCTACATGCTCGATCAAGTGGTTCATCTATGTTTACAAACGGACAATGAAGAGGACAAAGATGCAGATAGTTCCACTGGTGGGATGAGCAGTGGCGAAGAGGAAGAACTTGATCATCTATTAATGAATGATTGTGATAATGATCAAGAATTGAGGTTAGATGCGTCTATGTTCACTCCTAAACGACACGCTGTTCATCCTTACATTACAATTTCCGATCTTTTGCGCCATCAATATATATCAATATATACATCTTTTTAGTAACACTAAACGTTATAACATTATATTATTATTTGGAATTGGTTATTGTAAGTTATTAGACGTTTTCTTGATAACCTATGTGTTTCCAGTGTTTGACATTTGACGTGAATGACGTTACATTCATCGATTCGTTCGTGTCATATGTCCCGCATTTAGATCGCGATACACATTATTTTTCATACAATGCTATCACTTCTGTCTCATAGTTATTTTGTTTATCTTGATCAACCAAAATAAATGATTATATATTTCTATACTTGCATTTGTGTTGTTATTTCTCGTATATAACTTTGTAGTTTGCTATTTATTATGATATTTCATCCTAAACATTCTTCTTATATCTATCATGTGGTGGATGATATTCACCTTGATCACTGCATGGCAAATCATAGATCAGTAAAGAGACAAAGTAATTGCAACTTTGTCAAAGATCAATACATAAAACATGAATATTGATATATATCAACATTCATGTTTTATGTTGCTAATTTTCATTGCAGTGCTCAAGGTGAATATCCACCACAAGACAAGTCAAGTTCAGGGAGTGATTCGGAAAATTATCTTGGGTCACCTCTGCAAAAACGTGGCAGAGGACAACCACATGGCAGAGGACAGCCACGTGGAAGAAGGGCTAGGGGTAGAGGAAGGGGTACCAGCAGAAGTGATAGGGCCAGAGGTAAATGTGTAGCACCTGGTCCTGTTGATGTAAATAAAAGCTACGATGACCCAGACACTACAAATATTCTGCCTCCCTTTGCTCCACGGCGCCCACCAGGAAACCATTTTCCCAAACATACCCTGCGTGGAACAATGACCACAGCGTTGGACTTTTTCAGGCTCTTCTTCACCGTTGAGATTATGAATGACATATGTACATATACCAACGATTATGGCTGGAATTTGGTGGTAGGCAAGCCCTATTATGGCAATCAGCAAGGAGCCTGGAGCGAGACCAACCCTGCAGAGCTAGGCAAGCTTATCGCTCTTTTAATTTACATGGGTCTAGTAAAGGTGAGCTCATTTCACAGGTATTGGAGTACCAAGTCACTTTATCATGGCCTCTGGGCGCGTCAAATTATGTCAAGGGATAGATTCAAAGCCCTTATGGCATCTATACACATTGTTGACCCTGGACAAGAGAAGGATGGAGACAAATTGCGCAAAGTGGCAGATTTTGTTGCACAATTCAAATCAAAGTGCCAGTCCTTATATCAGCCCACGCAAAACATCTCGATTGATGAGAGGATGGTGAAATCAAAACATAGATCAGGAATTAGGCAATACATAAAAAACAAACCGACTAAATTTGGCATCAAGCTTTGGGTTCTTGCTGATAGCTGCAATGGGTACACTTGCGATTTCGATATATATGCTGGCAAAAATGGTGGTCAGGTTATTGGACCAAATGGCCTGGGGTATGATGCTGTAATGAGACTTATCAACCCACTTCTAAATCAAGGGTATAATTTATTTTTTGATAACTTTTATACGTCAGTTTTACTGATAAAAGATTTATTTGGACTGGGAACACCTGCCTGTGGGACAACATGTGAGAACAGACGAGGATTTCCCTTGTCTATGAAAAATGGAAAGCAATGGGCACGGAAAAAGGCTAGGGGAAGCATGAGGTGGAAGAGAGATGGTTGCTGTCTTGCTATCCAATGGAAAGATAACAAGGCAGTAACCATCTTATCTTCCATAAATAATGCGAATGATTGCACGATTGTTTCCAGGAAGGAAAGAGTTGGAACTACCTGGTCCACCATTAATGTCAAGCAGCCAAAGGTCATTGAAATATATAATCAACACATGAATGGGGTTGACTTGTCGGATCAAAGACTGGCATCCAACAATGTCCTTCGCCGCTGCATGAGGTGGTGGAAAACATTGTTTTTTCATTGCATTGACATTGCTGTCGTAAACAGCTTCATACTGTTCCAACTACACCGTGCTGAAAACCCAGACAATCTCAAAAGACCTACAAATTACACACTCTTAGATTTTAGAGAAGAGCTGGTAAGGGGACTTGCAGGCCTTGAAGAGTTTGGAACTCCCCCAGTACACAGGCCTCCATCTAGAGATCCCAATTGTTTTGAGACCGAACACATGCCTACATTTGGCCCGGAGAGAAAGAACTGCAAAGTCTGTTATCAGACCCTAAAGAAGGAAATTAGAGTATTTTCTTATTGCAGTGCTAAGTGTTGTCAAGTCTACCTTCATTGCACTGCAGAAAAAAATTGTTTTAAAGTTTGGCACAGTAAGGACTACCACAAATAAGTCACTCTTGACTGCCATGTTTGTTTATTGAAGTAACCATATGTTAAATGTGGCATATAAAATAATTGTTGTTCTAATTTGTTGTTCAATGTTGTTCATGTTGTTCAAATGTTCTATAGTGACATGTTTTATATCTATTTAGGCAAATAATTGTTGTTACAACAAGATACATGAAAATATGTTTTTTTGGGGGAAAAAATGTGTTTTTTCGGAAAAATATGTTTTTTCGGAGATTATAGGATGCGTGAAAGGAGATGATTTTGTCAAATTGACTCCAAATTTGGCAGGAAGATTCCTTACAGTATATACTAAAACTTTGCTTTTGCACAATTGCAGTCATTAAAACATGATGGCAACCACAGCAGATTACACCTACATTTTGTGTTTTATTTCAGAAATATCGCTGCATGAATTAGCATAAATTATTTTTTAATAATTTTAATTGAGTGATAATATTTTTTCCATCTATTCTACATTGATTCTACATTCATCACCCTTTAAAATGAATCATAATATATGGTGTTATAGGCAATATTTGCAGAGATATCCAAGATTTACAAAAAGTCACTAAAAATGGTCAATTTTGGGGCAGTCACCAAAGAGTTAATGCCTTTATTTGGATAGGACATGAAGTTATGACAGGAAGTGAGGCGGAGAAGAGGTGGGGAGAGGATTGGGAAATTACATCAGGCCAGACTTGAACCTGTGTCCCCTCGGGCAATGTAGCCCGTAAGTAGGGGGCTTGGCCTGCCATTTTATGGGAGCGATGAGGGACAGGTGGGGCTTGAATAGCCCCCCTTGTTCAAAGTGGGAAATGACAGAAAAAGTTTGAGAACCACTGCTGTAGTTGAAGATGGAGAGAGCTGAGGGATTGTTGGGCGGAAAGTCTCTGTTTAAGAGCCAAAATGACGGAACAATCGACAAAACTAAAGTTGTATGTAGCATTTGTCAAGCTGAATTTTGAATGTATCACCTTAATGCAAAGCACCCGACAGAAAGCAGTCCCAGGTTAGATGATCGCCAACCCACACTCCACGACTTCTCTAGGAAAATAACTAGACCAGTCCGTGAAAAGGTTACATTTGGGTTGCCGGTGACTGTCAGCCCATCAACATAGTTGAGGACAGTGGGCTGATTGAGGTGATTCAAATTGCTTCAGGGGAAATTCTTACGATTTACCGTCGAGGGGCACCATTGTGTTTAAAAAAAATACAATTAAACAACAGTGTCTAAAATACACGCTGTCTGAAGTGATTACTTGTTTATATATAAGATTTAGTCTTAAGAAGAAAAACAAACTTTTAATCGCGATTAATCGTGATTGATTAATTTCAAAATGTGCGATTAATTACTAATTTAATTTAATTACTTAATTACTTTTTATCGACTGACAGCCCTAGTTTTTATGTATGAGTGAGTATTTTTCTTTGCATCTATGTGTGTGTGTGTGTAAGAGTGTGTGTGTTTGTGTGTCTCCTTGTGTGTTTGTAAGTGTGTGTAAATGTTTGTAAGCGTGTGTGATAAAGATGGAAAAGGAGAGTGATAAGAAATGTTTACTGCTTTACATGTGAAGAGCATGACAATTCACTGTCACTATCAAATCCACTGATAGCAACTCAGTATTTGGTCTTGTGATACTCACTCTAGATTCTCCAGTTTACAGTTTGGATCCTCCAGAAGAGAAAAAAGATGTTTCACTCCTGAGTCTCCTGCTTCATTCCCACACAGCTGCAGCTCTCTGATGTGTGAGGTTTTTGATCTCAGTGCTGATGCAAGAGAACTGAAGCCTTCATCTGTAATTCTGCAGTATGATATGCTGTAGAGAGAAAAGGACAAATATATATATTTTTCCTTTTAGACAAATGAAAAGTGAAAAGGAATGTAAAACAAAGAATATATAAATATATATATATATATATATATATGTGTGTGTTCTTTTAAGTTTGTATCTATGAGTGTGTATTTTTCTTTGCATCTATGTGTATTTATAAGTGTGTATGTTTGTTTCTATGTGTATATGTGTGTGTGTGTGCGTGTGTGTGTAAGTGTGTGTGTGTGTTTGTTTAAGGGTCCGATAAAGATGGAAAAAGAGAGTGACAAAAAGTGTTTACTGCTGTATGAATAGTACGCCTTTACATGTCAAGAGCATGACAATTCACTGTCAAGGACAAATTCACTGATAGCAACTCAGTATTTGGTCTTGTGATACTCACTCTAGTTTCTCCAGTTTACATTTGGGATCCTCCAGAATAGAAGAAAGATGCTTCACTCCTGAGTCTCCTGCTTCATTCCCACTCAGCTGCAGCTCTCTCATGTGTGAAGGGTTTGATCTCAGTGCTGATGCAAGAGAACTGAATCCTTCACCTGTAATACTGCAGTTTGACAGGCTGTAGAGAGAAAATGATGAATATTCTTTTTTTCCTTGTGACCGTCAAATTCAGAATATTTTTTCCAACAAAGTTTTGTTTGTGTGTGTGTAAGGGTGGGGGGTTACTCTGTGTCGGTTTGTGATTTTGTGTGTGTGTGTGTGTGTGTGTGTGTTTGTAAGTCTCTTCCTTGTTTTTTCATGTGTGTGTGATAAAGATGGAAAAGGACAGTGATAAGAAGTGTTTACTGCTGAATTAATATTGACCCTTCATATATGGAGAGCATCGCAGTTCATTCTCACTGTCACTGTTTGTGTTCGTAAGTGTGTTTGTTGGCTTTTTGTTGTGAGATAAAGATGGAAAGAAGAAGCGTTTACTGCTGAATTAATTGTGACCCTTCATATGTGGAGAGCATGATAGTTGACTGTCACTTTCCAATTCACTGAAAGCAACTCAGTATTTGGTCTTGTGATACTCACTGTAGTATCTCCAGTTTACAGTTAGGATCCTCCAGAAGAGAAGAAAGATGTTTCAGTCCTGAGTGTCCTGTTTTATTCCCACTCAGCTGCAGCTCTCTCATGTGTGAGGGGTTTGATCTCAGTGCTGATGCAAGAGCTCTGAAGCCTTCCTCCGTAATACTGCAGTCTGACAGACTGTGGAGAGAATGAGAAGAACATGTCATTAGTTTCCTACAATAATTGCCTAAGTCATTGTTTCAGGTTTTTCAGAAAACACAAAAAACTTGTGTGTGTGTGTTTGTGTGTTACGTTACCTTCAGAAGCAACTATGACCGTTTCGAAATTTTAAACTGAAATTTAAATTGAATGTTATCTCAGCTTAAAGCAGCTTTAGAAGGGGACTGGGATGAATTTCACGACTGTGGATTCATTGCACATATAAAACCCCTTTAAGTAGTGCAAAAGACTTCAATAGACTTTGAAACATAAGGAATAACAAAGGATAGGAAACAGAACAAGCTACTGCCAAACTAGGCCAGTTTAAATTTGGGTCCTCCAAAAAAGAAGAATGCAGCTAATGTATGTTAATGAAGAGAACGTAACAGCATCCACTAACCTCAGTTTCTGCAGTCTGCAGTGGGAATCCTCCAGTAAAGCACACAGCTGAGTCACTCCCAAGGCTTCTGGTATGACCTTACTCAGATCCAGCTCAGTCATGAGTAAGGGGTTTGAACCCACAGCTGAAGCCACAGCAGCACAGGCTTCCTCAGCAGCACTCCCTTTCAGGAACCTGCACAAACAGAGACAATAAACATATCTGTTGTCTGACACAGAGTGGTCATTAGTGCTTACATAAAAACACAAAAACAACTTCTGCCGACACTCACTTGTTGAACTGAAATAGTTGAATTTTGTTGAGAAATTTAAAAAAATAGTTTTCTTTAGTGAATGATATGTTATAGATATGTTCTGGTCTCTGGCTCACTCATTCGACCTACAACAGGTCCCCACTCCTCCAACTCACAAAGCGGGAAAAGAGCTTCATCTCATTGTTCGAAACTGCACCACAGACAACCTAATGGTTACCCCTTTGCACTTCTCAGACCACTTCTTCATTCGGTTCAATGTTCGGCTCGCCAAACTACCCTCTGCCTCCCCACCTATGGTCTCGGTCCTCCGCAATCTTCGGAACCTCTCTCCCACCCACTTTTCCTCTCTGGTCTCTTCTGCTTTTCCACCTTTCAGCACTTTCTCCTCCCTTGGGATTAATGATGCCACAGAATCTCTATGCTCCACTCTGAACTAATGCCTGGATAGTTTGTGTCTGCTATCCACCAGACCTGCTCGATCTACCCAGTCTCAGCCATGGCTGAGTGATACCCTCTGAACGTTGCGCTCCAATCTCAAAACAGCTGAGAGAAAGTGGCACAAATCTGCAGCACCGGACAATCTTGCAAGCTTCCAGACACTATTGTACTCCTTCTCATCCAGCATCACTGCTGCTAAGAAGGCTTTTTACAATGACAAGATAAACGGTGCAACTGACGCTCAGAAACTATTCTCCACATTCAAAAATCTGCTCTACCCTCCTCCTCCGCCCCCAGCTACCAACCTCACTACTGATACATTCACCTCCTTTTTCACAGATAAAGTGGTAGCTAGAAGTAACCAATCCTCCAAACTCTGTCCTCCGTCCTCCGACACTCTAACATGTAGCTGTCCTACTACATGTCCCTCCATGTCTCCCCTGGTTAGGGGCGCAACACAAGACCCAACATGCAGCTGTCCTACTGCATATGGTCAGTCTTCTCGGTTAATGGCTCATTGTTTCTTTCTTTCACCCCTTTCACTGAGAGTGAGGTTTCCAGCCATCCTACTACATGCCCGTTGGATCATATCCAATGATTTCCCGACTTGACTATGTGACGGACCGAGCCTCAGGTTGCCGTCAAAAATGTGGGTTTGGCCCGAAAAGCGGGTTCACATATAAGTTTTAATATGTTTCCAAATATTCTGGAGAACTGCTAAGCCTCTCAATAAGCAGAGGACAAAAAGCAGCAGTCTCCAGGAATATCACCTGCTAAGCCTCTAAATGTAGTAGAGGACAACATGCAGCAGTACAACTCTCTATTAAAAATACCTGCTAAGCCTCTAAATGTGGTAGAGGACAACAATCAGCAGTCAAAAAAGGGTCGACATGAATGCACATACCTGACAACAAGACTAGACTAACTAAACTAGACAGAACAATGAACATATATACATGGCGGCCAGCAACCATTTCTACACACAGGGGGAGACACAAAAACTAAACAATACAACAATGACAAAACAGACCCTGAGACATAAACATAGTTTTCCTCACTATCAAACAAAGAAATAACTATGTAATACATACATACATAATGTCTCACAGGTTTGTAAAAATCACCTTATTCAAGTGGTATGGCCCAGACCGTTTTTAGTGTCCCCTCTGCCAGTTTAGGCAATTAACAGTTCAATGAGGTAGGAACCAATTGTAATCAGTGGTATGAGTGTTTGTGTGTGCGTGTGTGTGCAAACCATGTCTGTTTAGGTGCGCTTTGGTTGCAAACATGGGGCAGAAGTGTGCGGTTCATGTGCGGTTGCACCACGACCGTCACAGACTACTGCCTCCTAATGGGCCTGCCGGCATGTGTGGTGAAACCACTACAGATGGTCCAGAATGCGGCGACACATCTGGTGTTCAACCAACCGAAGACGGCACACGCCACACCGCTACTTATGGAGCTCCACTGGCTGCCTCTAGCTGCTCACAATAATTTCAAGTCACTTGTGCTTGCGCACAGAGTGAATGCTGGTTCTGCTCTGATAATGGAAAATGTTACCCCCCGGCTTCCCTCTCTAACTTTAAGAAGCTCTTGAAGACCCAACTCTTCAGAGAACACCTCCTTTCCTAACTTTATCTCCCTTCCTCTTCCTTCCTTTACCTCTCCTTATCTTTCCTCTAATGCTTTCTACTCTAACTAGTACTTAACTCACACTTACAGTATTTACATTTCGGCTCAGTGCATATTGACGTTTGGTGTAACTCAGTGGCGGCTCCTGAAAAAATTCTCAGGGGGGGCAATTTTTTTATAATGATTAAGGCGACCCATTCAGTAAGTACATTAAGTTAGCTGATTAACATACAGCAATACCTTTTAGTCCACTATTGGCAGCACACAACAGTAATATGTCCCCTCTTGCTACATAGCTAGAGTAGCAAGTTACAGGTGGAAAGCTATGGAAGAAAGTTGCATCCAGGAGCCTTCATAAGCAAACATGATGTGGCTCCACATTAAATTATCCCACTTTTTCATTATCCACGTGTCTCAAATGTTGTATGATGTAACATAGCTTAACAGGACACATGATATGTCCAATAACATCATAAAGAAGGGGTAACATAAGTCAAAAACAACAATATTTATTGACTGATCTTGAAAGTATTGGCTTACAAAAGCAAAATAAGTCATCACATAAAAAATTATTCAGTGTTAGTGCAAGAAGCGAACTGTGAAACACACTGTGAAACCTATGAAAAGTGACAGTGGTATATGAAATACAGACCGCATTAGCCACGCGATTTTCTTTCGTTCCAATTCTTGGATGTAGGATTTCCCTCCCTTTGTAGAAACCTGTTGAATGGATACATTTGGTCTAGGAAGTCCTAATTGTTTTGTTGTCAATTTATCTTCATTAGTACGCCGACTAAAAAGGAGTTTCTGTCAAAGAGCGAATCGAGTTATTGCACTGGACAGGGCAGCCATCTTGACAGAATATGCCTCCGTCGAAGCTGTATGACGTTCGTATAGGCTTTTACGTCCACTACTTATGACAAGACCAGGAGGGGCGAGCCCTCCCGGAAGCCATAGAGAATGCATTGAGAGCTCTGTTTTGTGAAAAAAATGGATTTAACATGGAAGTCAATGGGAGAGGTCTGGGGCGATTTTCATTTCGCCCCAAATCGCCCCAGAAGGGGTGGAGCCATTTGAAGCACGACTTTAGGCTGACTGAACGACTGTTACCTGATTCGACAATGACATACAGAGGCAGATCAGACGGTCTAGTGGTAGAATCCGACAGAAAAAAAATTATTACATTTAAATGTACGTGTCATTTACGCGACTTACAAGGATATTGCGTTTATACATAAGGATTTTTTTTTTTTTTTTTTTTTTTTTTTTTCCCTTTTCCCCTAGGCAGTGCGTCGCCCCAATCGCCCTTATGGACGAGCCGCCCCTGGTGTAACTTCATCTTCAAATTAAATTACAGAAAATCTAAATACTAAGGTTCAAATACATTCATTTTCTGAAGTCTTATGAAAGACTAGAAGGGTGGTTAACACTTTCTATGAAGCCTGCCTCTATAAAGCCCTATAAGGGCATTATAAGGGAATTAATATCTCTATTAATGTCTCATAAAGTAGCTATAAGTCATTGCAGCACTCATTATCACTATGTATAATGTCTTCACAATGACTCATAACCACCTTTGTGATACATTTTGTCAGTTATTTATAAATGGTTATAATTTAAGACAGAATAACGCATTATAAATATGTGATCATATGGGGTGTTGAACTGTCAGTGTTGTGCAGTCATCTGCTGTGTGGCATCATCGTTTCATTCATGATACAAATAACTCAATAACATGACAGCTTTTTATAGCCTATAATATTACTGTTGCTCAATTATATATTGTAGTTTTAAATTAAATTTGAGGAAGGATTAACATGTGACATCTTTAAGAATGAGTAAGTAAGTAAGACTGACAAACAGTGTACTAGTTCATTAGACTATACTTACTAAACACAAACATTTGGATTCAATGCCAAGCAAATAAATTGAACTTAAGTTGTGTTGATATGTCATAATCATGACCAACTAGTTTCTCTTCATTTAATTAGATCGAAATAGGGGGCATGATTAAATTGCGTTCATTCAACAAATCAAATAATTTTTTTAGTGAAGGCAGCCTTTTACAGACATAAGAAAAAGAAAACTGAGCAGTCAGCTATGTATTTGAACACACACGTGTCATATGTTGTGTTCGTCTATGATCATTAGTTATGCCCCTAAGTCAACAGCTTAATAAAATATGAAGGGTTGGCTATTAAATAATGAGACTAATGCTTAAAGTCAATTCCAATGAAGAAGACTTGTTGTACTCATAGAACTCGTATATACCCATAATAACAGTCTTGTTATTTAATGTCCATGTGAATCCCTTGAAACTCTTTCAAAACAGCTGTGAGATATTCTTGGTCTTGACATACAATTACCTGAGATTTTTCAGTTTAAACTGGGGGTCCTCCTTTAGGTCTAAAAGCAGTTTTACTCCTGATTCCCCTGGATCATTTCCTCTGAGATCCAGCTCTCTGAGATGATTGGGATTTAACCTCAAGGCTGAAGCCAGACTAGCATAGCCTTCCTCTGTGATACTGCAGTCTGAGAGACTAAAGTGATAATATAGTCATAATTTAGTCATGGCAAACACAACAAGACATATCATATATTTAAAGTTAGATCCCTTCTGACCATTTTTGTAGCCAAATTGAAGGGATCAGCAGTTTACTACGTGATGAACATTGGATGACAGAGTTTTTTGAAAGGTTAAATATACTCACACTTTAAATGCATGGTGCCCATTGTTAATTAACTGAATTCAATGATTTTAGTTTTCATAACAACTCACATTAGGGGAAAACTTATTTTAGTCATCCAGATTTTCTATTAAACAGTTTGTGATGTGGTTTTATGATACTCTAAACATTATATTTTCATCTGAGCGTTTGTCCCAAAATGTACTTGATATTAGTTTCTTTTGACAATTTTAAACCTGTGCAGTTCTTTCAGTGATCTCTTAACATTAAAAGGGAGACTTTCTAATTATCTGAAACTTTGCATGAAAATTATAAGAATAAGTGTACAAGAAATACACTTTGTCTGTCTGTCTGCAATAATGGGGATACTTTTCACTAAAGTATATTTGATCAAGAAATGAAAAAATACAAATTATCCCACTGAACTCATTACTAGGGAATACTGAAGAATCAAAATGTCTCACCTGAGTGTCTCCAGTGCACAGTTTGGGTTCTCCAGTCCGCTACAGAGTTCTTGGACCCCAATATCTCCAAAACTGTTGTCACTTAGATCCAGATTTATCATCTCTGAAGATGCTTTGCTGAGGATACATGCCAGTGCTGTACAGCTCCTTTTAGTGAGACCACAGCTATTGAGCCTTAAAGGAATTGAAAAATCAGAATGAATGGATCAGAGTTAATATTGATTGACAATATTCAACAATCCAATGAATCTTATATTCATTTTGTATTTGTTTTAATTGGACTTAGGCTAAAATGTATGGTCAGCCTGCTCAATTTCCTAGACTGTGAGAGAACATGAAGTATACTACAAGCAAGCTTCAGACAATAGTTACAGACAGTGCTTACGCATACCACTTAACTCACACTTGAGGTCCAGTATATAAGAGCTGTATTTTGCCACAGCTGCTGGAGCCCTGATGGTCCATAAGGCTGAAATGATCAAACTCTAGCCAGTTAGCAGGAGTGAAGACTTTTAAAGTGTGGGCCTACAATGATGTATTATTCCGAGATAAGATCATTGTATGTTGTGTTACACTTACGAGTAATTGAAAGCATATCTTTACAGAACGGCGTCTTCGTCTTGGTTGTATGTGTTTAAGGTACATCGATATATTCTAGTTTGAGCTAGATTGGAAAATAAGATACCTTTTCGTCAAACTATACATAACGGTATAGGACACAGTGAACACAAGGACACATCGTCTGGGTAATGATCTTGCAGCAGCATTAACAATCTTGATTGAACAATCTAACGATCTTGCAACCATTATATTTTCAGGGGAAATTGTTTGAATTGGAAAGGTGTAAAAAGATTTCTTTCAATCATCCAATTTCTTTCAATAGATCATTTTTACCCAAACTGAGATGAATCCCCACTCTCAGTTATTTTTGATTTGTTGTTCTGTGTGTTGTTTGGTCTTCTTGCCCTATTTTCTCTAGATCTCTTTTCAGAATTCAGGAATCTGGAGATCACCTGGATGAATAGCCCTCTAGCCTATCACACCTGGTGGACGATAGTGAGAAGAACATTGCCACAGTATCAAAAGGGGGAGGAGTAAGGACCATTTTTATTCCAAACAGCGCCCTCAGCCATCAACACATTCAACACAACTTTGCCTTACTCCTGGGAATGCAGCATGGTATATCTTAGCATAGTAGGACCATTGCTGAGGGCATAACAAACCCCTGAGAAGCAAGTATCCTTAAGGCTCAGGCAGTCTACCCTGGCCTTTAGTATTGATAGTAATTTTATACCATATATTTGAGGGAGACTCAGTCTGAGATATGATCAGTCCAAGAAACAGGTTTAATCTTGTACAATGGTGCGCACCAAGGGAGAGAGAGACAGAGGGTTCACTCAACAGCTTTCCCTAAATCTCGTCTGTCAGCCATTGTAACATTACAGGTTTTTATCCTTTCCTAGAAATAGGCAGAGATGGGCAAAAATACATCAAAATGTATTTTGATACAAAATACAAAATACCCCTCAAATAAATGTATCAAAATAAAATACAAAATACTGGTGCCAGAAAATGTAACAAAATACAATACATGTATTTTGTATTTAAAATATAGGAAATACTTTTTCTACTCACAGTTTGGTATAGCAGAGCATTCAGGTTTGGGCTATATAATTTACACAAAGCTCTGGGGAACCCCACAAATAGGAAGAACAGTCACAGAATATCAGTGTAAGCAAAGCTATTAAAAGACAACAACTTGATTGATTATGTATATATATATATTTGCAGGCAGCAACTGTGTGACTCATGTTTTCACTAAACAGGGATCTCAATGCAATCTCTATGGCTTCCGGGCGGGGCTCGCCCCACCATGCTTTTGTCATACGTAATTGTGTATAAGGACGTCATACGGCTTTGATCAAGTCACAGGCCGTGTCTATCACTGCACACTTGCACACTTCAAACACTGACTTTCAGTGCTTAGGGCGTTCACACTGACAGAACCAGCAGAATTCAGGGCACTGAAAGTACCTGGATGGCGCACTGCAAACGGTCAAAAAATGCAGTGTGAAATAATGGACACTACTCACTCTAAACGGGCGCCATCTTGGCTACGTAGCGGAAGAGGAGGAGCCATTTCGGAAGCTTTTCAGTTTGGAAAGTTGGCTGACTGACGCTTCGCAAATCACTTCAACCATTATTGCTGGTTACAATAACTGTGTTATCTGATAGTACAGTGTCTATTTTTCTGTAACTTTTTAAAAATCTAAGCGAGAAAACGCTAAAAGATGTACATTTACATACAAAACACGGCTGTCAGCAGAGTTTTGGTCCGCCATCTTTGTTTTTCGCCAAATTTCCAGGTGGCCGGAGCACAGATTTACAGGTTAAAGGCTCCCACATTTGTGTCTCTCAGTGTTCCATTTGAGACAACACTAATCAGCGACAGAACAAACTACATATGTAAGTGCACTGTATTGCAGTGCACTGTATTGCAGAGTACTTCGTAAAGTGTGCCGTAATACATTCTGTCAAGATGGCTAACGTTCGGTGCAACAACTCGATTCTCTCTTTGAAAGAACCTCCTTTAAGTCGGCGTACTAATGAAGATAAATTGACAAGGATCAAGACAGCTATCTAAGTTTTCGAACACAGCCCTGTTTTGTGAAAAAAATGGATTTAACGTGAGAGTCAATGAGAGAGATCTGGGCGATTTCCATTTCGCCCCAAAAAGGGGCGGGGTCATTTGAAGCACCACTTTTGCCTGACTGTTGCCTGATTCGACAATGACATTCAGAGGCAGATCAGATGGTCTAGTGGTAGAATCTGACAGAAAAAAAAAATCTCCTTCTGCCTTAACAATGGAGAAAGTATTTTGAGTATTTTAAATACAAAATTACTCTACTCTAAAGTATTTTGATACAAATTACGTTAGATTTTTTATCGGCCCTATCAAATACAAATTACAAAATACTCAAAGCAGTTGAAATATGTATTTCAAATACAAGTAATTGAAATACTGCCCATCTCTGGAAATAGGGGTGTCAATCCCTCAATAGCTCAATCCCTTCATGCATATGTATCAAATTATTACCCCGTAGCCGGGACGGCTACGAACCATCTGGTTACACAGGGCAAAAGGGTTAAGAACTTCAGCCGTGACCAAAGATCTCAAAAGGCCTGTATTCATGAGGCCCAGGGCCATCAGACCCTCTGACCTGGCCGGGGAAGGGGTGAGAGCTCTTTCACACCTGCCTTAGGTCATAGTCCTCTTAACAGAATACACACCATATAAGATGCATTTAATTATTGACTATGGAATGTCATTATTAACTCTGAACCTTACATTCTGATTCCTTCAGTATAGGCAAAGCACTACACACATTACAGGCAGGAGACCACAGGAGGCGAAGAATTGAAACGAGCCAAGCATCACCACACACACACACACACACACACACACACACATACACACACACAGAGAGTGGCTGCATCACACAACACCACTGCAGCCCAGGGGCGGCTTGTCCATAAGGGCGATTGGGGCGACGCACTGCCTAGGGGAAAAGAAAAAAAAAAAAAAACCTCCTGATGTATAAACGCAATATCCTTGTAAGTCGCGTAAATTATGTAAATTTAAATGTAATACATTTTTTTCTGTCGGATTCTACCACTAGACCGTCTGATCTGCCTTTGTATGTCATTGTCGAATCAGGTAACAGTCGTTCAGTCAGCCTAAAGTCGTGCTTCAAATGGCCCCGCCCCTTCTGGGGCGATTTGGGGCGAAATAAAAATCGCCCCAGACCTCTCCCATTGACTCCCATGTTAAATCCATTTTTTTTTTCACAAAACAGAGCTCTAAATGCATTCTCTATGGCTTCCGGGAGGGCTCGCCCCTCCATGTTGTGTCATAAGTAGTGGACGTAAAAGCCTATACGAACGTCATACAGCTTCGACGGAGGCATATTCTGTCAAGATGGCTGCCCTGTTCAGTGCAATAACTCGATTCGTTCTTTGACAGAAACTCCTTTTTAGTCGGCGTACTAATGAAGATAAATTGACAACAAAACAATTAGGCCTGTATTCCTAGACCAAATGTATCCATTCAACATGTTTCTACAAAGGGAGGGAAATCCTACATCCAAGAATTGGAACGAAAGAAAATCGCGGTCGTGAACGCGGTCTGTATTTCATATACCACTGTCACTTTTCATAGGTTTCACAGTGTGTTTCACAGTTCGCTTCTTGCACTAACACTGAATATTTTTTATGTGATGACTTATTTTGCTTTTGTAAGCCAATACTTTCAAGATCAGTCAATAAATATGGTTGGTTTTGACTTATGTTACCCCTTCTTTATGATGTTACTGGACATATCATGTGTCCTGTTAAGCTATGTTACATCATACAACATTTGAGACACGTGGATAATGAAAAAGTGGGATCATTTAATGTGGAGCCATATGAAAGCCACATGAAGGAGCCACATGTTTGCTTATGAAGGCTCCTGGATGCAACTCTCTTCCATAGCTTTCCACCTGTAACTTGCTACTCTAGCTATGTAGCAAGAGGGGACATATTACTGTTGTGTGCTGCCAATAGTGGACAAACAGGTATTGCTGTATGAGTTAATCAGCTAACTTAATGTACCTACTGAATGGGTCGCCTTAATCATTATACTATTCGATGGAATGACCTGAGAGAGGTGTGAATTGGTAATCTCACCTCACCCCTTCTCTTGGTTCATATTGAAGTGTCTTAGAGGCCTGTATTCATTAAGGCAAGGGGTATCAGAGACATTTGCTCACAGCTGGATCTCTTGGAACCAATTTCCCCTGTGGACAAATGTTGCGGCGTCAGAGGTAGTAATCTGATACATATTCATGGAGGGATGGGGCTATGGGGTGACACAACTAATACTCAGAGGATATAAGAACTGAAATGTTACAATGGCTGACCAGATGAAACATATTTGACGCTTTTGAGTGAAACCTCCCTCCCTCTTTCTCTCTCCCTTGATGCGCATCACTGTACAAGATTAGACCTGTTTCTTGACTGATGATATCTCAAATTGTGTCTCCACCATCTTTTGGTACTAAAAAAATGACCATAAGCCTTAAGAGAAAAACAGCCACCAGTGACTATAAGCTCAATGAAAAGGACACTGCTGCCATCTGTATATTAGTGTTGTGCTTCTAAATAAAATATTTATATTACAAAATGA
The DNA here is from genome assembly GCF_900700415.2 of Clupea harengus. Classification (NCBI taxonomy): domain Eukaryota; kingdom Metazoa; phylum Chordata; class Actinopteri; order Clupeiformes; family Clupeidae; genus Clupea; species Clupea harengus. The sequence goes on from NW_024879583.1 coordinate 29,136, forward strand.
AAACAAATATTTCTTTACTTAACAGTCATTACCCCCTCACTTTCTGAAAATACACACTGCCATCATACTTACTGAGCCTTTTTAGATTCCTCCACTACTGGCTGCAGCCTTAGGAGACCTTCATCAGATCTGATATACTTCTTCAAATCAAACACATTCAGCTTCTGTTCTGATGTCAGTAGCACAAACACTAGAGCTGACCACTGGGCAGGTGAGAGTTCAGCTTCAGAAATTGTCCCAGCACTCAGGAAGCTCTGGATTTCTTCCACTAAGGAGTGATCATTGAGTTCATGCAGACAGTGGAAGAGGTTGATCACCCTTTCTGATGAAGGAACCTCCCTGATCTTTTCCTTAATGTAACTGATTGTTTCTTCATTGCTGATCTGATTTTGTCCTCTCTGTAGTAGGCCATGCAGGAGAGTTTTGTTAGACTCCAGAGAGAGACCAAGAAGGAAACGGAGGAATAGGTCAAAGCGTCCATCTTCATGCTCCAAAGCTTTGTCCACAGCACTCTTGTATAAGATGATCATGGATTTCTCCATTTCAGGAGATTGGGGTCTGGATATTAAGTCTTTCCTTTCAATTGCCACCATCAAAATCACATACAAAGCTGCAAGATACTCCTGGACACTTAAATGCACGAAGCAGAACACCTTTCCTTGATAAAGCCCTGATTCTTCTTGAAAGATCTGGGAGCAGATGCCAGAGCATACTGCTGCCTCTCTGACATCAATGCCACACTCTCTCAGATCTTCTTCATAAAAAATCAGATTACCCTTCTCTAACTGTTTATATGCCAACTCTCCAAGACCAAGGGTCATTTTCTGGTTCCACTGTGGCTCAAGGTCATGCACATTATCAAACTTTAGGCTCCTCTGTTTGGTTTGAAAAATAAGGAAATAGGTATACATCTCTGTCAAAGTCTTTGGGATCTGTCCGTCTCCTGAAGAGCTAAGAATTACCCCAAGAACAGTAGCAGCAATCCAGCAGAACACTGGTATGTGGCACATAATGTGGAGGCTCCTTGATAATTTGATGTGAGAGATGACTTTGCTGGCAATATTATGATCACTGATCCTCTTCCTGAAGTACTCCTCCTTCTGTTGGTCATTGAACCCTTGAACCTCTGTGACCCGGTCAACACACTCAGGCGGGATTTGATTGGCTGCTGCTGGTCGAGAGGTAATCCAAAGTAAAGCAGAGTGCAGCAGATTACCCCTGATGATATTTGTCAGGAGTATGTCCAATGAGGTGACTTCTGTCACATCAGTCAGACTCTCATTTTTCTGAAAGTCTAGTTGGAGTCGACATTCATCCAGACCATCAAAGATGAACAAAACTTTGTACTTCCCTCGGCTGAGAAAAGTTGACTGCTCTGTTTCTGTGAAAAAGTGGTGGAGGAGATTCATCAAAGAGAGCTGTTTTTCTCTCATGAGGTTGAGCTCTCTAAAAGGCAGTGGAAATATGAAGTGGATATACTGGTTTTCTTTTCCCTCTGCCCAGTCTAGGATGAACTTCTGAACTGAAACAGTTTTACCAATGCCAGCAACTCCTTTTGTGACAACACTTCTGATTGGTTTGACTTGGCCAGGTAAGGGTTTTAAGATGTCACAGCATTTGATTGATGTCTCTTGTCCAGCTGGTCTCTTGGATCTTGACTCAATCTGTCTAACTTCATGCTCTTCATTTACTTTTCCACTTCCTCCCTCTGTGATGTAGATCTCTGTATAGATCTTTTCTAGAAGAGCAGAGCTTCCTTGCTTGGGTATTCCTTCAAACACACCCTGGTACTTGTTCTTGAGATTTCTTTTTAGCTCAGTCTGACAAACTACATCCAGCTCATCTATGTAAGACAAAACACAACATAATTATGTTTGGTAAACCTTTAACACTAGGCCCAAATAAATCCTATTTTTCTATTTCCTAATATAGCTCATTAATGAAAAAAAATATTAAGATGTTTTACTTTCTTGCAGTTTGTCAGCGAGATCTTTCAGCTTCATATTCCTAAGGAAGTGCAGAGCCATCTTCAGAACCGCTTCTCTGGCATCACTCTCATCCTCCTCTTTACTCTCAAAGTTGTCGTGGTAATCTGGACTCAGCATTCTCTTGAATCTCTTCAGCTCATTCTTCACAAAGGTGATGATCTTCTCCTCTAACACCTAAAGTACAAATATCTGGTCACGCTCTGCAGTGCATTGCATTACAGAGCACTAATAGACTACTTACATTTACCTTATCCCCTAAACCTGGTATATGTAAATACAAAGTAATGTTCTATTACTTAATGATTCTCAGTATGACATACTCTGTTACACTGCATTTATTAGTTTCATTACAATATTAAAAGTGTACTGTAAAAAAGCGAGACAGCAAATAATAACAGAATGCCAGGTAGCTAACCCTCCACACACATTATTATGGTATACGCGTATATATGATTATCATCATGGCTGGTACTGGATTTGTTGTGGTGTACATAGGGATGGGTATCGTTTGATTTTTATCCGATACCGGTACATAACCGATACTTTTAAAACGATACCGGTGCCTAAACGGTGCCGGAACCGATACTTTTATAAAAAATTGCCAAGGCAATATTACAAAGTACAAAACACTTGGCTTCAAACTACAGCTTCAAATTTTTTAACTTCAAACTATGAATATTATATTAACTGTAAACAACAGTTTATAGTATACTTAAATAAATATAAATAAATACAAAAAACAGCTTCAAACTTCTTGCCTTTGGAGTCAAAAATGTATTATTTTGTTTGCATTTATTTCATGAAATTTCACCATTTTATGATTTGTTTATACCTATCTTTTCTATCTTGTTTATAGTTAATCTTGTTACTTGAACACACTGAGTACGAGAAAATGTGTACTGCCCCTTTAAGAGACTACCGTAGGCTAAGTGTAGCTGTCATCATACTTTTCAGTCTTCGGTTGCTGATCTGCCGTTGACTCTTGCCTTCTCTCCCCTCTTTTCACGCAATTGTTTTGTTGCATTTGCTGCACGTCGCGATGTTTGAATATTTTTGTGCGAAATACAGCCACACTTTTGACCGTTTACCTTTCGGTATTTTCTCTGTTAAAAGGTTGATGGCTAGTTCTGTTTGTGCTTGCTCTGTGGAATGCTGCCTGCTCTTCACTGTCATAAGACTGTTGCTATGAAAACACCAATGAGCGTGAGCGACACAGGACAAAGTTTACATTGGGAGCTGGGGCAGTTTTACATGTGCCCCGCGGAATCTGCCTAGCAACCGTTTTCAATTGGCTCAGGCACCGAAATGAAGCACCGAATTCTGCGTTGCATTTCGGTCCGGGTAGGTACCGGTTGTATTGGAACCGGTTCCATGTTGGTACCGGTTCTCGGTACCCAACCCTAGGTGTACATCTGTTTTAAGAACAATGTAGAAACATGCTGCAGAATGAACTATACATAGCGTAGAGATGTAAACTACAGTTGCATCTAAAGTACAACATTTCAGCTGGACCCTGGGAGAGAGTAATGAGATTAAAAACTACTGAATGACCAGTGCAGAACATTTAGACAGACAGTACAGCCTTATGTAACCCATGACCATATGTTAACAATGTTGCAGAACATTAAACGACAATTTGCTTTAAGAATTTGCAGAATCTGAGGCATTTGTGCACTGGGGCTTCTCTTCATCTCCTGGTTACCACCAGTTTGCGCTGTTCTGTGAAGGGTGTGGTGCACACCTTGGGAAGATGTAACTTGCCAATTTCTTGCATGTAATAACTTTAATTCCTCAGAACAATCAGTAACACTTTATTTGAAGCGGTTTGCATAAGACTGACATGGCACTGTCATAACCATAACATGACGTCTGTCATGAACATGAGGGAGTTTTTATGAATGTTTATGACTGTTGTCATTAGGTGCCGTTCGGTCAATTTTTTATGGAAAGTTGACATTGTTTGGGATGTCATTGTTATGACATCTTGACATTAACCAAGACAACATAACCTGTCAAAATCCTGCCATAATGGGCCTAATTATCAAACTTATATATAATTATAACTATAACTATACTTATGGTCAATCTTAGAAAATTTCTAACGTGAAACTTGTTTAAAAAACAAGTACATTCATGAGTAATTCCTTATACTTTTGAATGGTGGTGTATATTACTAAATGTGAATATATACTCCATAGCAGCACTGAATTAAAAGTCTGTATCAAACCTGGAATATGTGCTTCAGATCCCCATGTTGAATCTGGGTGAACTGGTCACTGAGAGCATCTGGTTTACATTCCTCCATTTTGGTTCTGGGGATGGAAAATCGAAGTGAGGAGGATTGTCTTTAACTAGAGAGCCAACCTTTAAACATCAACAAAAGCACAGTTGACCCTAATAATAATTACCCAGCTTGCTAACTGATGTACTTTGGCAACACTGCCAGCCTATGTCAGAAACCTAGTGAATAGATTGAGTGCCTTATGAAAACAAAATATGTGCTTATTCCAAAAACATACCTCAAAAACTTGGTCTGCACATGTTTGTTAGTCTGATGTCATTGCAAATTGGATCATTTACAAATACTTTATTGGGTCAAAATGCATCTCCCAAGAGGTCTCTCCACACGGACGGCACAAAATAGCACGATTTACTACAAAGGCAATTACAAATAAAACCTGACTGACTATTCTTAAAAAGGGGAAGCTGGAAGGGGGATGTTAGTTTGTTAATTACAGTTACAAAGTACTTATAGATAGACTCTCAAATATCTGGTTGTGAACTCTAATTTCACTATTTGTTGACTTCCTAACAAACCCTTCCTATCATACCCTTGACATGAGTCTGTTTCATGGACTTGCCTTGATGCATCTGGAACATCTTCATTTTGGAAGCCGATACGGCGATCTATTGAGTGGTCACTCTTCATGGACACACAAGTGGGCACAGGTGATGGAGGCCTCTCCCGACGGACGTGTCTATCGCACAAAATATCAACCATGATTTACTACAGCGGCATTTTCACCCAAAATCTGACTGAGTATTCTTAACAAGTGGAAGCTGGAAGGGGAGAGTGGATATTTAAATTAAATACACTTTAATAAATATTCATAGAAAGATTGTTTGTTGTTTGATCAAATATCTGTGTGGCTAACAAACCCTTCATATCATACCCTTGACATGAGTCTGTTTCATGGATTTGCCTTGATTCATCTGTAACATCTTCATTTTGTAAGTCGATGGGGTGATCTTCTGAGTGGTCACTCTTCATGGACACACAAGTGGGCACAGGTGATGGAGGCCTCTCCCGACGGACGCGTCTATCGCACAAAATATCAACCATGATTTACTACAGCGGCATTTTCACCCAAAATCAAACTGACTGCTCTTACAAAAGGGAAACTGGAAGGGAAATGTTAGTTTGTAAATTAAATACAGTTACAAAGTATTTATAGACAGACTCTTTGTTTCTTGACCAAATATCTGGTTGTGACAATCTATATTCACAATTTGTTGACTTCCTAAAATACCCTTCCTAGTAAAGCTTTTACATGAGCCTGCTTCATGGACTTGCCTTGATCCATCTGTAACATTTTTAAACTCGATGGGGTGATCTTTTGACTGGTCACTCTTCATGGACACACAGATGGACACAGGTGATGGAGGCCTCTCCCGACAGACGTGTCTATCGCACAAAATATCACCCATGATTTACTACAGCGGCATTTACACCCAAAATCTGACTGACTATTTTTAAAAAGGGGAAGCTGGAAATGGAATGTTGGGATTTAAATAATTAATACAATCACAAAAAAATGCATCGAAAACATAATTTCTTATTTTGATTTGGATATTCAAATTCAGCCATTGAACTAAACTGTCCAATGTTTTAATGACACTGCTGTGCACACAATTCCATATATAATGCAAGAGCATGTGAAAAGTTAACTCTTCTCACTACTGTGCATACATGTCCTACAGGAGAGGGTGTGCCTCCAAAATGAGTTCCTGCTTAAAAATGATCCATGTTTGTGTTCATTTGTTCAAACTCATTTTCATACAGTGTAGGTATACGTCGTTTCTCTCACCAATGGTGTTGGACAGTGCATGACGTGTTGACCATTAACAGTTTTTTAGCGTTAAAAAGTAAGCTATTAGCCTATACGTCTACTACATAGCACAAGAGCCATAGAAACACACAAACATATTAGCTTAATTTAGCATCAAACATAATTCAGATGATGCATTACCTCTGTCCCTCTGGAGCATCTCCCTGTGTTTCGTTGACTTGTTTTTCCATTGATCAGCCGTTCTTTATGGACACACAACTGTTTTCAGTAGAAAGGAGAAATCAAAACAATAATAATTCTAAAAACACATTACCTTTCACACAAATAATTACACCACCTATCCTAATTTCAGAGTTTACCAATTTACCAACCTAAAAAAATGGTTAAGTCTGGAAAGCATGACTTGTCCCAGGTCGCCAAATGGCGTATGCTCAAGTACTTGCCAGTGAAGCAAAGTCGTAATTATAATATATACTGAGGGGGGCAAATCCCCCCTAATATTCAAATATGCTCAAAATGCTCCCCCTTATTGCTACTACGACTGGCAATCACACACTTTCGTCCAAAATAGTCATTAGTGAATATAATCAATCACAATCATAACTAAACTTAACATTCTCTATTATAACCGGTTCTGGCATTACAGTGTACTGCATTCTATGTGTGGTTTGTCCAAGTGGTGTTGCCTTACCCCATCGGAAGCTGTTAGGCCTAAACTGGTGGGCCTAAGCTGGTGGGCAGATTAGATGAAAAGATAACGTTGACGTCAATGATTTTTGCACCGTAATTGTGGAAATGAATATAATTTTCCTCAGAAGTTTTAGTTATTGCATGGAGTGGAAACAAATGTTATTTGGTAAAAACTGGCCTATTTACGAGTGCTAAACAATCAACCATCACTAAAGTTAGCAATCATGGCCAAGTCAGTTGGAAAGTTACTTAGCCACACATTCACCCAGTGACCAACAGTGGTGCTCACGGGCGTCAACTAATGTTAATGTCTTTATTGTGTTTATTATGAAGTGCAAGGCAGAGGACAGGCGGAGAGATGTGGAGAGCAGGGGAGAGGAGAGACAGAGAGGAGACGAGAGGAAAGGACAAGACAGGAGAAGAGCTGACTGGAGAGCTGAGGAGAGGAGCAGAGATGACTGGAGAGGAGAGAAGAAAGGACCAGGGGACAGGAGGAGAGACATGGAGAGCAGGGGAGAGGAGAGACCTAGAGAGGAGAGGAGAAGACAGGAGAAGCAATGACTGAAGAGGAGAAGAGAGGAGAAAAGAGGATAAGAGGTGAAAATTAGAGGAGAGCAGAACTGTGCTGGGCAGCTGACTGAGGTCTTGACTGACATACTCAGCATGTCACTGGCCCAAGCAGCTGTCCCCACGTGCTTCATAACCACCTCCATCGTGCCGGTGCCAAAGCACTCCAAGGCAGCGAGCCTTAATGACTTTCGCCCAGTTGCACTCACTCCAACCATAATGAATGCTTCGAGAGGCTGGTCCTGGCTCATCTCAAAACATGTCTACCACCCACACTGGACCCCCTCCAATTTGCCTTCCGCCAGAATAGGAGCACGGAGGATGCCATCTCCATGGCACTACACTCCGCCCTTTCCCACCTGGACAACAGTAACACATACGCGAGACTGTTGTTCATAGACTTCAGCTCTGCATTTAACACCATAATCCCCTCCAAACTGATCACACAACTCAGTGATCTGGGCATCAACACCTCCCTCAGTAACTGGATTCTGGACTTCCTAACCAACAGACCTCAGTCTGTCAGGTTAGACAACAACACCTCCTCAACCCTCATCCTGAACACTGGTGTCCCACAGGGCTGCGTGCTGAGCCCTCTCCTCTACTCCCTCTTCACCTACGACTGCACAGCTGTACATGGTTCTAATACCATTGTAAAGTTTGCAGACGACACAACGGTGATTGGCCTCATCAACAACAACGATGAGTCGGCCTACAGGGAAGAGGTCCAGCACCTGGCAGTGTGGTGTGCTAACAACAACCTGGCTCTCAACACCATGAAAACCAAGGAGCTAATTGTGGACTTCAGGAGGACCAAAGGTGGCGCACACACCCCGATCTGTATCAATGGGACGGAGGTGGAGCGTGTCGCCAGCTTTAAATTCCTGGGTGTCCACATCTCCGAGGACCTCTCTTGGACCCTCAACACCTCAACCTTAATCAAGAAGGCTCACCAGCGTCTCTTCTTCCTGAGGAGACTGAAGAAGGCAAATCTGTCTCCTCATATTCTGGTGAACTTCTACCGCTGCACCATTGAGAGCATCCTCACCAACTGCATCTCAGTCTGGTATGGCAGCTGCTCTGTTGCGGACCGCAAAACTCTCCAGAGGGTAGTGAAAACTGCCCACGCATCACTGGTTCCCCACTCCCCTCCATCGAGGCTGTCCAGCGCAAAAGATGTCTGCAGAAAGCGCGCAGCATCGAGAAGGACAGCTCCCATCCCAACCACAGACTGTTTGCCCTCCTCCCCTCAGAGAGGCGCTACAGGGACCTCTGTTCCCGGACCAGCAGGCTCAGCAACAGCTTCTTCACCTGTACTTCACCTGCACTTTACATACTGTATATCTATATCATATATCTATATCACATCTGCACTTGCAGTGAAGAAAAACAAATACATTTGAAATATCCAAATAAGGTTTATATGGTTGGCCCAACATCATGCTGTGAAGTTTTAGAAATGAAGAATTCAGGGCAAGGCGATGCTTATTGAAGAAGGGCATGGATGCAGATAGGACCTCATTCTCACACTTAATGTTTTTTTCTCCCAGCTCAAATCCATCAATTAGCATCGTGTTCAATTAATCTGCTATGACTTTAATTTAGTCCAGTGATTAGGGTGTGGTTTCACTCCCTTCAGTCTTTTTTGTTTGTTTTATAATAATGTTAATGTTATTAGTCCAACCTTCGTGTTGTGAAGTTGTCCAGAGGACCAGCTCAGGAAGCTGTTATGTAGAGTCTTCTCACAGCTAAAAACTTCCCTTTGCAGTCATGTGATTCAAGGACCTCTGGAGGCTGTTGCAGGCGCATGACATGTCATGTAATGTGTTCAGTTCATCTGCTATTACTTATATGAAGTCCAGTGTTTGGAGCGTGGCCACACCACTAGACTGCATGGCTTTCTGCCAAACATTGTTTTTTTTTGTTGGTTTTTCCTCAAATTACTGTTCTGGTACTGTTCACTGTTACTGTTCTGTTTTTATACTGTTTTGTGTTTATTTATTAAATTGATGGTTTTTATTTATTAAATTCTTTCACTGAACTGTTGTCTTGAGTTGGTTCAGCCTTGCTTTTCCTTCCTAGCTTTTTGACAAACTCCATATCGTGCCATGTCATAATTATAGATGACCTCACCCATGTGATTCCATCGTATATTCACTCCTGTCCTCTTCAATCCTTTACAACAGGGGTTTTCAACCAGGGGTCCGTGGCCCCTGGTGGTCCGCGACGGCATTGCAGGGGGTCCGCGACATGAGCCTATGTTGATCAGTTCACCATTGACTTTTTTTATTTTTATAAATATACCTGGGCCCGTCGACATATTTATGTCTGAATAGCCAAGTCGCACTGCCCAAAATACTGATGTAGACCCATATTCAGCGAAGAAATTACACTGACAAGTATTATAGGCAGAATATGTGTGCGGGGGGAGGGGGCGTGGCGGCGGTGGTTACAAACATGAAAAAGAAGGGTACGGGACTGTAAAATGTTTTGGGAATCATTGGCACATCAGTGGGACGCGGATTACTTTCTGGTCGGAATGGTGGTCCCTGGGACAAAACCAGTTGAAAACCCCTGCTTTACAACATTATTTTTCAATCAATAATGATGCAACTCCATTCCCTGACTTCTGGAGGCCCCTGACCATATGCAATACCTGACATCATTAAACTAAATTTCACAATCATTGGTGAAGCATGTTCACAGTACCTCAATACTGCTCTTCAGTGTCTATAAACAAATTGCCATCAATCAGTCTCACTGATGGTTTAACAGCTATTAGTTCAAGTTTCTTGCCTCTGCTTGTATGAAACAAAATCTGTTTAGTTAACTTCCACTTACTCTGCAGTTTCTGTTTTTATGATTACTTCATGATGTTAATTTGCCTCACACTCACTTATCCCAGCCAAGAGCAGCATGGTTATGTGACCAGTCAAATGTAAAAAGCCAAAAACATGGCTTAGGTGGGGGAGTGGAGAGGTTATAAACATGGACCCTTTAATACTTTAAAGAGATTACTCAAGATGAAACTAGACGTGGGTTTAAGGTTGGCATTGTTCCAGTAAAAACAATGAATTCACCACAGGATTGGACTTGCTTGGACAGGTTTGATCATCTCTACAGAGTTTAACTTAAGAACTTAGAACTTAACGAGGGAATGATTGTATCTGTTCAGAATTCCACTGCTTCCTAAAACGAATTACTTTAACATCATCAAATTAGCTCTAATGGTCCTTCACCGACAGAGAACCCAGATCACATTTTACAGTATAGGGTATCCCTTTCTTTTTATATGCTTTACTGTCAATATATTGAAGCCCCTCTTCATTTATGTACTTGTGTTAACTGGCTGTTACTTTGTTACTGTTAGGATTTTAGTAGTAAAGGACCCAATTGCAGACCAGATGCAAACAAAACTCAGGATTTATTCTCACACGCAAAAGATCCCGCCCAAAACTATGAATTCCAAAATAACCAAAATACCGAATATTCCAACTTAGGAATCCAAACAGGGCAAGCACAGAAACAAGGCAGAGCAGTAACACGGGCATACACAGATAAACAGAACTCTGAACCTCTTATCGGACATTAAACATTACGAACCAACAGGGGAGAAAGGACAGATTTAACTTAAATAGCAGAGGGGGAAACAGATCATTTGAAGGGAACAAACAAGAGGCAGGAGAAACAAATCAGGCTAACAAACAGACTAATAATTGGGAACAGGTGAGGGGTGGAGACACAGGTACAAAGAAACAGGAACACCTGGCAAGGATAACCACTGGAGCACATGGCAAGAACAGGGAAGCACAAAGGACTAGACACAGGAAGTAAACAATCCAGACAGGAAGTAACATAAGAGATGGAAGAGATACAAAGTAAAAGCACAGGACAAAGACAAGGCACAATCCTGACAGTTACACATTTTACTCTAAGAACATTCAGCAAATGGGGCACATTATTTCACCAAGCATAGGTTAATTCTCTCTTCACATGCAATGAAGAGTACATTTAACTATTATCCTCTTCAGAAACATCATGGACATCAACAGAAAATGAGACTATTGCAGACATCATTACTTCAGCATTACCCCCACTAGAGACTCCTGTATATATTTTGTGTTACTCACCATGTTTTCCTTAAAGACATCAGTTAGCTTTTTCTCCGCCTTCTGTGAACAGCACCCGATTGAAACAACGTGCAAAGTCTCTGTCATGAGAAGCTGGTTTCAACATGCAGTTTAGGCAGTTTAATGACGTACAACACAAAGAATGTAGCCATACAGGATCACCTTACCTACATTTAAAGCAGGTGTACGCCCTTCTCAGAGCTTACTGGCAACAACGGAAAGTAAAGATCATGGAAATTTACTGTGAAATGCTTTAGGGCAGGGGTCCCCAACCTTTTTTGCACCACGGACCGGTTTAATGTAGGCATTATTTTCACGGACCGGCAGATAAATACAGCAAAAATAAAATAACGCGACCGGCATAAAAACGAATGTTAAGTGCATGAAAAATACAACTCACCATTGTACTTGTGATGTACTGATTGGATCATATCACTTTAGTGATTGATGCGCACTGCGCAAGCTCATGTATACGTTAGTTGAACGTTACCTGCCTTAATGGATGCTGTGTTGAGTTACAGTTCTCAGTAAATATCAACGTGTGTAATACGACCGTCTCGTTATTAATACACCACAGTACTGACTTGTACTTTATCCTATAAAGCAGTGGTTCTCAAAGTGGGGGGCGGGGGGCGCGCAATGTCACAGACGGAGAAAAAAAGTTCTTAAGGGCTTAATTTGTGAGAAACCGTGGCGATTGCGTTCATGTCAATTCTACAGACATCCTTAAACAATTATAAAAATAAAAAATATGAGAATATTTTAATCATTAACAATTACGTTTCACATTTAAATTCATGATTCTAAGAGGCATCGTAATGTTCTAAAAAAGCACTACACGAACACTGCAAATGTAACTGAATAAATAAATAAGCATTAAACTCAATCGCGTGGATATAGCCATATTGGAATAGAATGGACACATCTACATTCTGCAACAGTATACCTCCACCTCTGCACTGGTGAAGTTAGGTCCGCTTTGACATGATTTTGATCAGTCTGAAGTTGATTTTGCGTTGCTGTGGAGTCTGTGGATGGTGCACACGTCTCTTCAGGCCTTTTCCCCTTCGCAAAGAAGCTCTCCAAGGACGTTTGTTTCTTACTAATTTTCGCTAGTTTGCTGGTTTATTTTTTGAGTAACGTATCACGTGACCGAGACAAGCGTCTTGACGTGTCTTAACCCAGGCGAATGTTCCGTCGGGGAAAATCCGATCGTTTTTCAAAATAAAACACCTTTCAGACTCTAATAATTAATACAACGGAAATTATATAAATTATTTATTCTTTCTTTGCGGCCCGGTAGGAAATGCCTCACGGACCGGTATCGGGCCGCGGCCCGGTGGTTGGGGACCACTGCTTTAGGGGAATGTTGTTGAATATAATGTTGTGAATATAAAATATAAGCCATTGTCTGCACCTGCTACCTGGGGGTCTGTGCCTTTAAGGCACATCATGTAATTAACGCAACCACTTGGGGTTTCAGTCACAGGGTTCTGTCTGTCTCCTTCTCATTCTCTTTCACACTCTCTACATACTTTGTAGAATTTTGTTTACTTGTATATAAAATATCAGTGACTCGCTGCACATGCTACCTGGGGGGCTGTGCCTTTAAGGCACATCATGTATTTAAAGCTGGTGTTTCAGTCACAGGGTTCTGTTTCTCTGTTTCTCTTTTACACACACTCTCTCTCTCTCTCTCTCTCTCTCTCTCTCTCTCTCTCTCTCTTTCTCTCTCTCTCTCTCTATCTCTCTGTCCCAGCCTGGGGAGAGTATACCAAAGTGTCATTGTGCAGCAATAATTTTAAATAATCCCATTTCTCACACTGCAAGCCTTTCATTGATCTATCTCAGTCAAAAATTGTCGTGAGGTACTGACTAAAACTGTCACACCGGCACTGGGCTCTCCCTCGGCCACGCCCCCTCATGTCACACCAGCACCCGACTCTCCCTAGGCCACACCTCCTCGTTCCCCACTCACATGGTATCATCACTCCCGATCCCCAGTCTATTAGCTCCCCTCACCTGTCTGCAATCACCTGCTCATTATCTGTAATACAAAACCCTTCCCCACTCTCCAGTCTGTGTCTGGCCTCGTCAATACTGGACGTAAAGACTCTGCTCGTGTGCGCTCTGACGGACTTCCCAGTGGTTCCACATTTGTGCTTTTTTTTTTTTCATCTAAGCCCTTCTGTACCTCTGTGCTTTTCTCCTTTGGATATTGGACTGAGACTAATTGATATTGCTTCTGTTAAATTCCTTTGTTTGTGATTGAACCTGCCTGAGTGACGTTGAGGAAACATTAAATACACTTCTCTTGCTGTAAATCTGTTTCTGGAGTCTGAGTCTGTGACAAACTCACTGAATTTCAACATTTTATATAAATGAGTTTTAATTTGAATTGAAGCTGGTTTCAACAAGTAGTTTAGGCAGTTTAATGACGTACAGGATCATACAGGTCCAGACAGGATCACCTTACCTACATTTAAAGCAGGTGTACGCCCTACTCAGAGCTTACTGTCAACAATGGTCAGTGCCATAAAGGCACATTATGTAATTAAAGCTGGTGTTTCAGTCACAGGGTTCTGAATTATTATTATTTTTTTTTTAAATACTACCTGATGCCATGCGTGCACCAACCATGTCAGTGGTACAAATATTAAGTCATGTTCTATTACTTAATGATTCTCAGTATAACATATTCTATTACACTGAATATATCAGTGTCCTTAAAATATTAAAAGGCCACTGTGAAAAAGTGAGACAGCATATAATAACAGAATGCCAGGTACCTAACCCTCACATGTTATTATGGTATACATTTACATCTGATTACCACCGTAGCTGGTATTGGATTTTTTTCAGTTTTAAGAATACTGTAGGAACAGGCTGCTGAATGGGCGAGGTTAGAGATAAAAACTACAGTTGCATCTAAAGTACAACATGTCAGCTGGACCCTGGGAGAGAGTAATGAGATTAAAGACTACTGCATGACCAGTGCAGAACATTCATACAGACAGTGGAGCGTTATGTAACCCATGACCATATGTTATTAATGTTGCAGAACAATAAAGATGAATAAAGGAATGGAAAAAAAGGACTGAGCCCTTACATGGGAAGGACAGTGGAGCCTATGACCACATTTAAAAAAATTAAAAAATAACCACACCGTACATTTTACAGATATGCATTCACCACCCCACGACCCCCATCCCACGCCTTTGCCTGCTTCGTACCCCCAGTGTGACAGGCGAGTCTATGTCTAGCGCCTACCATGGCTGCAGAACTGGATGGCTGCTTGTTTGCGCTGGCTTACCTCCATCCCCCCACCCCCCTCCCCGTTGCAAGTCTTGAGTTCTGTCATGTTGTAAAATGTATGTGCTTATGTGCTGAGGTGTTTTTTTCCTGTTCCCACACTGTACTCCTCTAGGAGCATAGTCTGGGGGTCGCCTTTTTTTCTCTCCTCCCTTTCCTCATGTTATGCTGCAATTCTTCCCTCAACCTTGTCTTCCTGTCCTGTCTACCCCCTTGTCAGATGTATGTGTATATGTATGGACGGGTGGATTGCCATTTTCGCTGGTTTACTAGGCTATGTTGCTGGTACTTGTGTACTTGTGTACTTGTGCTGTTACAATAAAGGACTACTACTACTACTACTACACTCAGTACATTTAGGATCAATTCATACATTATCTGAACGCTTGTCAATCCAAAATATTAATTATTAACTCACAGCAGCCTACTTTATCCCTTATATATATTTGTTGTACATGAACTGTATCCTCTTTTCCTGGTAAAGTACTGATCCTCCTCTAAATACCTGGGCGAAAATGCCAACGTGTAAAGCTTCTCTGACATCAATGCCAGTAAGGTCTTCTTCAAAAAAGATCAGCCTGCCCTTCTCTAACTGATTATAGGCTAACCTCCCAAGAGCAAGCCATCGCTGGCTGTTCTCTTGTGTGCAGTTTTCTCCTTTCATGTGAACTAAAAACTACGTACCTAATCTTCCACTCCCTCCCTAATAGATTGCAAATTTTTACAGTGGATTAAAAAATAGGTCAATATTATAAAAAAATGAATTATACACTACCATTCAAAAGTTTGCGATCACCCAGAAAATTACACATTTCCCAGGAATGTATTTATTTGTATCCATCAAATAATGTGCAAAATGAAAAGAAAATATTGTGAAGACAGTGATAAGGTTCGAAATAATGATTTCTGATTGAGGCAGCAATGTTCTGCCTCAATCAGAACGAATCTGATGTTTTTATCCACCTGCAGATTTGTGCCTCCTGCCTCTCTTTATCTCCTGTTACCACCAGTTTGCACTATTCTGTGAAGGGTGTGGTGCACACCTTGGGATGAGGTAACTTGCCAATTTATTGCATGTAATAACTTTAATTTCACAGAACAATCAGTAACACTTCATAACCATAACATGACACCTGTCATGAACATGACTGTTGTTATTAAGACTAATTTGGTCATTTTTCAATTGGTAATTTTATTTGAATGTTTGGTATGTCAGGTTATGTTGTCTTGGTTAATGTCAAGCTGTCATACCAATGTCATAAACATGCCATAGCAGGCCTAATTATCAAACTATATAACTATAAAAATAATCATGGTCAATCTTAGGTTATTTTAACTGATTCATTTTATTTATTTAAAAAGCAAGTACTTTTCAGAGTAATTCCATTGTTTTGGATAGTAGTGTATATTACCTAATATGACCATAGAAACATCACTGCATTAAATGTCTGCATCAAACCTGGAATATGTGCTTCAAATCCCTTATGTTGACTCTGGGTGGACAGGTCACTTATAGCATCTTGTTTACATTCCTCCATTTGGCTTCTGGGGATAGAAAATCAAAGTGAGGAGTAGTGTCTTTAACTCAGGAACAAATCTTTAAACATCAACAAAACCACAATTGATTCTGATAAACTAGCCAGCTTGCTAACCGATGTACTACGCAGGCCAGACGCCCCCCCCCCCCCCCCAATCGATTTAATGCAGCCTGCCACTTGATATTAAGTTAGTGAACCCTGACTTGCAACCTCGCTTTCTTGTAAAAACACACTGCGCACGGCTGAGGCGGAGCTGCTGGTGTGCAGTGCTTTCTATTCATGCAAGCGAGTCGCAGTTCTCCCTCCCGGTCACTTGGTCGCGATGTTGCCACTGTATTGGAAAGCTAAGTGGCCAATTCACAGGTGTCAATGTGGCTAATCACAGACTGATTGACATGTGACAAGCTAGCGTCATCTTTTGTTGAGCGGTCAAAATGTCCTTGTCGAAAGCCAAAAGAAAGGTAGATGATCAGCACAGACAATTCCAGGAGAAGTGGGAGATGGATTATTGTTTTGTTGAGTTCAGGCGCAATGGCGCCTGCTTCATCTGCAAAGAGAAGTTTGCCGTGTTGAAGGAATATAACTTGAAGTGGCATTATTGTATGCAGAGGAGTACGGTAAATACCAGAGAGGAGGGGAGCAAACCCAGCTTAACGAGCCCCCACTGACCGTACATTGTGGTTTTTACCATTTGTATCCATCACTTTTAGACACAGCCATTAGCCGTATGGATCTTTTGCAGGAGCAAGTCGTGTCTTTTTAGGATACCCCTTCTCTGCATCCACAAAACGGGTTTCCTGCGACTTCACAGACTGTCCTTGTTTCTTAAACATAATTTAGGCAGTGGAATCGTTCCGGCGTGCTCAGGAGACCACTCGAGTTCACGAATCAAAGGTTAAAAGGTGATCCCCCCCCCAATGACAAGTGAAGAAGAGCCGACCTTGGACAATTGTGCGACTGGCTAGTTTTCGATGAGGAGAGGCTTATCAGCTAGTGTTTTGGGCCCACTGATGGAGACTATCAAGGACCACGAACCCTCCAGATGCCATGAGGTGATCTGCAGCATACAAGGTATATCGGCGAAAAAACATAATTTGACATGAGGAGGGATTTTCAAGTGATGGTTGGGGGTAATTGTTAAAGTTCCGCGTTTGTTCAAGAAGACAGTTAAAGTTCTGTTTCTGTGCATTTGAAGTGTGTGTTGTTTTTTTAAGCGAGACAAACGTTATACAAAAGTTGGTTACACAAAAGTGCAATTACAAAATAGTGGGTGATGAATAATGAGTGGCTGGTGGAAGGAAATATAATTTCTATCCCTGCAGCCTTCCCAGCATACAGAAGAAAAGCAAAGCTAATTTGTGTTAACCCTGAGTATCTCTTTACCGTATTCAACATAATTGGGATATTAGTTGTGTGAATGTCGAGCGTTTTGTACACAGGACATTGCACCATACAGACTATACAGTGCCAAATGGACCTGAAAGGTATCTGTTGTTAAATTGTGACGACATTTGACCAAACCGTTGAGCCTGTGGCCTCGATAATGTCTGTTTTTGGTGATCGTTGTGCATTGTGTCTCATTAATTACAAAATGCAAACTAATTTTCCCACGTCTGGTGTGCAGGAGAACCTGGTGGCGCCTATGTTACTTAATTAAACACAAGTTGGTTTAGGATCTTTTTCACGATTTTCATTCTCATATCATATGAGTCATATGACATGAACATGCACTTTATGTACTTGCATTTTAAAAGTAGGTTATAAAATGTTTTTCTGCGACATGAACACGAGAAGAACCATTTACATTCTAGCAAGTTGTATCCACAGGTAACGTTCACACAGTTTCTCAATTTCAGTTTAGGTTTTGTGCTAAGGTTGATAGATGGAGATGGTTGACTTAATTATTAGGAAATGCTGGGAAGTTAGCTATTGAATATAAAATAAAATGTTGATGAAGCAACTCTGATACGCACCAGTAAACCATACTTTATGACGTTGATGCAACCGTCTATCTGGGGACACTGCGGCCATTGTTATGTCATATGTGACGCAATGGTGAGTATAAAAGGGGACCATAATTGGAATTGTTTTCATTAGTAGCCAAGGATCAATCGAGTTAATTGTTATTGGAGCTACGAGCGAGCGAAATGTTGTGTTGCCCTTGTTTCCCCTTTAGGAAGGTAATAATATGAACAATATGCATAGGAATATTACTATAAATATGAGCATAAAAATATGTAAGTGAGCTAAAATGAATTACATTGATTGATGTATTGATGTATTCCAGCGCAAGAAAGTCCGTCCAGAGCCAGTGCCAGAGGTGGCGATTCCCAGACCTCAGAGGTACTGTCATGTATATAAGGCTACACAAGGGACAGTAACCAGTGTAAGGCTTAGCGTAAAGTTAATAATATGGCCATACAATCTAGTATGACCATATTTCTAAAATAAGTGAGGTTAACAGGCCAAATTACGGTTCTGTTTATTCTAGCTAGTGCTGTCTACCTGAGTACACGCTTGTTAACTGCTGCCTCCTATCCCATCCAATCCCCTCTCTGATATCTCACACAGGGTCCGCCCGATCCTCAGGAGGCTGAGGAAGTTCCTGAAAAAGGAACAAGCCCTTGTGGCAGAGGGCTCTGTACGGGAGCCCCAGACAACAGGGTCAGAGGTCACCCCTCACATCCCCTCAGAGGTCTCGGCCATTCCGATCACACCTAGTCCAAATGCCCTTCAAGAGACCGAGAAGGAGGAGGTAGACTGTTGTTCTGTTGTCTTTTCCACTGCAAAACCTCACTCTAGCTAAGCCCCTGTTCCCAGTTACTAGTCCTGAGCGTGAAGTCATCAGAACATTTTTAATAAGACTTGTATTTCAGGCATGCTGTTGCCTGTCTCTGGGATGATGGTGCTTTTAGTTTGATTCTACTGATGTGATGCTTATTGAGCTTACTGAGCTTATGTCTGCAAAAACGGCATGTTCTGGCTCGAGTTAAGACTCATCTAGTTGCAGTTATAATAATATAGTACATCACATTTTCATCACATTATTATAATTATTATTATTTGTTATATTGCGGAATTCCATTGCATTATTTCTTTACAATTGTTATGGTGACAGGAGTCAGCTGGTAACTGGTCTTGAAATAATTACTTATTGCTAAAACAAAATACATCTCTACTCTCTACTCGCACACACTCACTCATTGAAGACTAAGGTGATCAAGGCCATCCTCCATGAGGACCCTGTTAAAATGGAGGACCTCGAGGGAGAGGAGGAGACCAACTCGTCCCTTGTGCCTGCAGTGCTTGGGCCCTCCTCCAGCTCCTTGGAACGGTTGGTGCTGGTTAAGAGTACTGCACACTTAAGGATACTGCACACAAGGATACAATATGTCAACATTTTAGTTGGCTGAACTGTCTTTTCACAGCTGTGTGACCCAGCTGATGGGGCAAGAAGTTGCCAAGAGGGGAAGATCATCAAGGGGCAGAAGCCCCTCTGCTGCATTAACTGCCCCAGATAATAGTGTTGCCCTCCTCCAACCTCAGCAGCTGAAGTGCAGAGGGTACGTCACCTGGACCACCACATCACCACAGCTTTGCCCATGCATTACATACACATGCACATCTATCTTTGGCCATGTTTGTTTGACATACTGACTGAGTACATGTACAGTATAAGTCATGAGATTTTATCATTCTATCATGCCGAGTTGAACATGGGTGACCTGACTTCATCTCCTTCTCCCTGCAGGCTGCCCAACCTGGGGCATACCTGCTACCTGAACGCCACACTGCAGTGTCTGCTCCACCTGCAGCCTCTCTGCACTCAGCTGCTGGTGCAGGAGGAGGTGTGGAGGATGGAGCCAAAGGCACTGCTGCTCGGGTAGGAACAGCTCTCTCTCTCTATTTTCTTTCTTTCTTTCTCCATTTCTTTCTCTCTCTTGCACACACACAATCACACATTCAACATTCAGACTGCTCCACGTCCTGCTCAAAAACTCACTTTGTGAAATAGCCCTAAACATGATGGTGAGTAGGATGAAAAACGACTCACTTCCTCTCTGTCCTTTACTTACCTCACCTACCTCTTTTCTTCACTCTCCTCTTTTTCCACCTTTTCTATCCCCATTTATCCCTCTCCCTCTCCTCACCTCTGTGTCTTTATCTTCCTCTTGTAGTTCGTTTGTAGGACTGGTACTCCTCAGAGGGTCCTTTGAAATGGACATGAAGGCAGCTGTACTACTGGAGCTCAAGGACCAAATCTCCCTGCACAACCAGGAGTTTGAGGGGAACTCGCAGAACGTGAGAACCTAGCGATGACTTAGCAATGTACACACATGCACATACCATACATATGTGCACGCTACAGTTATTCGTTTATCGAACCCGGGATCATGGTGTGGTTATGCCAGCTGTGGTTGAGGAGCAATGCTGCCTCTTTTATTATTATGCTTGTGTGACATGTATGGATATTCATCTGTTTGTGTGTTTTATATCTGCATTTATGAGTAGGACGCCCATGAGTTCCTCTCAGAGTGTCTACTGCGGCTAAGGGTCATCGGCCAGGCACTGGCCATGGGCGACATGGCCTACCAGTGCCCAGTGGACACTCTGCTCTCCTTCCAGCTCCGGTATATAAGAACTTGCCAGAGGTCAGTGCTGTTTATAAAGAAAGAGCTGACGCATAAATACAAGTTCCCAGAGAATTGTGTTCCTCAGTGATACTTTGCTCATCTTATCTGCAATGTGTGTGTATGTTGAGCAGCTGTGGAGTTGAGAGCACGAGGGATGAGGTTAACACCATGCTCTCCCTCGACCTGGTTGTACAGGGATCCATAAGAGACAGCCTCCAGCTCTTTTTCACTGTATGTATTACCACACACGCCTTACAAACAAACTCTCACACACACACACACACACACACACACACACACACACACACACACCTCACACTTGTTTTTTGTATCCACAGGAATCAAATGTGGAGTTCCGGTGTGAGTGCTGTGAGGGTCGGGTGTCAACCTTGAGGTGTCATTTCCACACTCTGCCTCAGTGAGTCTGAAACCGTTACTGTGTCACTCCCTTATGAATGTTTATTTTTTGATACAGGACAGTTCCGACCGTCTTAGGTCTTCATCAGAACCTTCACTGTTTAACCCAGACCTCTTAAGGCGGTTTTACACATTCATTAACCAATACGATTTCACACCAACTTTATTAATTTTTTCATGTCATGTTTTCTCCCCTTCTGTTCCCTTTCCTATGTGTCTATCTGTAGGGTGTTGATCCTCCACCTCAAGAGGTTCTGTCCCCTGACCCTCGCCAAACAACACCAGGCGGTCACACTGGACCCCATTCTGGACCTGGGGACACTAGGGGAAAGGTGAAAATGCATATAATGTAGACGCACGCATGCAAACACAGACAGGAGTACACACACACACACACACACAGAAACACCAAGACACTAATTATTGTGTTTTAACAGGACTGAAGATGTCCTTAGAACGCCTCCTCCAACCAGAGGTACGTCATTTCACTTCAGTCCCATTCTGCTCATCAAAGCTTTCATGGTCTCAGTAGACACATTATAACCTCAGTAGTTGACACTTGCAGCACTGAATAGACAAAGTATTAGCAGTTTTCATACCTTTTGACAAGCATTTCATGTCTCTGATTATTCTGTGACACATGCTAGTTGAGTACACACATTGAGTAGTTTGAGCGCTGGCTGCTGTGTAGATGAAGCTCATCCTTCAACTTTTTGCTCAGCAGTGTCCAGCATAGGTGGAGAGACAGGGACAGAGACCCTGGTGAGAGACAGGGAGGGAGACACAGGCACTGAGTTGACATGGCAAATTATTGGCCTGCATAAAGGCTGTTTGATCTTGTGGAAATGAATGCTATGTGAATGTGTGTGTTTTCTAAATGTACAAGTAACTTAGGTGTAATAGTGTGTGTGTTTGCATCATGTATTAATTAGAAACTTCAAATTGTCCTTTCAGGAAGGAGAGGGACATTATACCTTAATAAATGTCCTTAGCCACATTGGCTCAGATACCGCCAGCGGTAAGACACACAGACACACATGTGCAGAGAGAGAGAGTATGTAAATGTTAAGAAAGGCAGGCATGTCTGACCTCCCTGTTCCTTATGATTGGACGATGGCAGGCCACTATATAGCCGACTGTGAGGAACAGCCAGGCCAGTGGGTCACATACAGTGACCACTCTGTCACAGTGAAAGCTGAGGAGGCCGTCCTCAAAGACAGGGAGAGGATGGCCTACATACTTTTTTACATCAAAAAGGTGACACATGCTGGTTGAGTACAGTGTCACACTGAGTAGTTTGAGCGCTGGCTGCTGTGTAGATGAAGCTCATCCTTCGACTCTTTGCTCAGTAGTGTCCAGCATAGATGGAGAGACCGGGACAGAGACCCTGGTGAGAGATGGGGAGGGTGACACAGGCACTGAGTTGACATGGCAAATTATTGGCCTGCATAAAGGCTGTTTGATCTTGTGGAAATGAATGCTATGTGAATGTGTGTGTTTTCTAAATGTACAAGTAACTTAGGTGTAATAGTGTGTGTGTTTGCATCATGTATTAATTAGAAACTTCAAATTGTCCTTTCAGGAAGGAGAGGGACATTATACCTTAATAAATGTCCTTAGCCACATTGGCTCAGATACCGCCAGCGGTAAGACACACAGACACACATGTGCAGAGAGAGAGAGTATGTAAATGTTAAGAAAGGCAGGCATGTCTGACCTCCCTGTTCCTTATGATTGGACGATGGCAGGCCACTATATAGCCGACTGTGAGGAACAGCCAGGCCAGTGGGTCACATACAGTGACCACTCTGTCACAGTGAAAGCTGAGGAGGCCGTCCTCAAAGACAGGGAGAGGATGGCCTACATACTTTTTTACATCAAAAAGGTGACACATGCTGGTTGAGTACAGTGTCACACTGAGTAGTTTGAGCGCTGGCTGCTGTGTAGATGAAGCTCATCCTTCGACTCTTTGCTCAGTAGTGTCCAGCATAGGTGGAGAGACCGGGACAGAGACCCTGGTGAGAGATGGGGAGGGAGACTCAGGCACTCAGTGGACAGTTTGTTTAATGTGGAAAATTATTGACATGCATAAGAACATAAAGGCTGTTTGATCTTGTGGGAATGAATGCTATGTGAATGTGTGTGTTTTCTAAATGTACAAGTTACTTATGTAGGAGTTGGTGTAATAGTGGGGAGTGTTTGCATCGTGTATTAATAAGAAACTGCAAATTGTCCTTTCAGGAAGGAAAGGGACATTAAGGAATAATGTTCTCAGCCACATTGGCTCAGATACCACCAGCGGTAAGACACACACACACACACACACACACACACACATGCAGAGAGAGAAAATTGAGTATGTAAATGTTAAAGAAAGGCAGGTATGTCTGACCTCCCTGTTCGTTATGATTGGACGATGGCAGGCCAATACATGGCCGACTGTGAGGAACAGCCAGGCCAGTGAGTCACATACAGTGACCACTGTGTCTCAGTGAGAGCTGAGGAGGCCATCCTCAAAGACAGGGAGAGGATGGCCTACATTCTTTTTTTTTTACATCAAAAAGGTAATTTACACCAGCCACAGCTTAACACTCTGTACACACAACCTCTCCAATATCTTATTAATGAATAATATTTCAAACATTCCCCTCCCATGTTGGTTTTCAGTAGTCCCTCACACACTTTAATGTCTATTAAGCCTCTACCTAACACCTGTCTTCCTGCATAATGGTTCCTACAGAAGAGACACTTGGTAACTTAGTGAAAAGAGTGTGAAGAAAACTGTTTCTGTCTTTTTTCACTGTTGTGTTTTTTTATTTTTAGTGATGCGGATTACCCCCCTCGTCTGCCTTCTGCCCTCCCCCATCATCATCAGGGGTAAAAGCTGCCAGCGCCACTCCAGCAAGCAATAGGCGACCTATTCATAAAGGTCAAATAAAATTGAATTAAACCAACATCAATGTCTACTGGAGAATGCCTTCACTGTACTGAGCACATCATTGGCATCTTAAGCGACAGATTTATAAGGCTAGATTTAAACGCAACATGGAAAGTTTTACCAAAACATCCCCACCTACAGCCTGAGGTTTCTTATATTCTCAGATAAATAGAAGGTGCTGAAGGGCATTGCAGCAAGATCAGCATGAGTGCTCTTCACGTGAAAACAAAATGACATTCCTCTGCATGTGAGAGACGGTCACATCATGGTTTATCTAGGAAGGGTAATTGATAAATTGATTTAACAAAAACCCTGACAATTGTTTAAATTTCGTTTGAGAAGATTAGTGGCCCATGATGTCATACATAGAGGTGTTGTACTACAGCCTGCCACCAAGAGGGGATAAAGACCAGCTTTAGTTGCTTAAATATACTCACCGGACATTACATTACGCACAAGGACACATTAGCAGCAGCACTTAATTTATGCTACTCCGAGCCCTCTCCAACAAACCTCGTACGGGAATCTCGTACGGGAAGTAAGAAAAATTTAGTAGGTGCACGACAGCCTCTCCGAGGTGCTCGGAGAGGGTTCGGAGAGAGCGGTTAATGTCGGGGAGGCGTTCCCTATGTCCAACTCCGTGAAATCGGAGTAGCATAAATTTCGCTGCCAAATTGTTGAGGTAAAAGTTATATCAACTATAGCAACTTTGTAGTGATTCATGACTATAAGCTTAATTTGATGAAAATGTAATTTGCTAGTTTGATGAAACATTTAATGGTGGATCCAAGTACAATAGTAAAAAGAGAAACACTTTTTTTTCTCAGATTAATTACACAGTTTTTTGCCACTTTGGCTATGTGTTCTTTTTACCTCAACAGCCTGCTCCACTCTTGTTAACTGCCTCTGAAAAAGAATGGAGAGCAATTAGTGACATACTGATAAGAGATACCGTAAATCCTCAAATAATGGCCGGGGCTTTTATTTACTTAGGCTGCACAGCGCACCGGCCTGTATTTGGGGCAGGCTTGTATTAGGGGCAGGCCTTTATTTCTTACGGCTCTTCAGAATGTTAAAAAAAGTTCTGTTGATTTGAATGGGGCACCCCAACGTTAGCAGGTCTGTAATTTCTTGATATTCACCACCTCGAAAAGCTAATAGCCGCTGTCATTGGCAACGGGTTTTGTGCTTCTAATTCACATCTTTCATATCATTCCGCTAGAAGTCCGGTCATTTAACGTAGCAGAAAGTCATTGTAACTTGAAGTCAGCAAGTAATGGGTTGCTACGCAACACCTGGGACGTTAAAGTTCTATTAGCCTGAAGAAAAAAAATTTCTTAGCGGAAATCACGAAACGGCAACAAAATCATTAAAAAGAGGTATTTTGAAGGAATGTCTTCTATCGTTTAGGCAAGTAACTGTATAATAACAAATGCGCCTTGTAGGCTGAAACATTTCTTTTTTTATTGCAAACAGCCATGAAATTAGCCAACAATATTATAATATAAGAGGAGAACATGTATTTATGAAATGCATTCAATTAAATTGTGATGTCTGCTTTGTGCTGATGGACTGATGCTGGTAGGCTACAGTAAAATAGGCTACCGTACCTTTTTTTACCCCCGGCTTGTATAAGGGCCCGGCCTTTATTTGTCCGTATCGACCACGCCCCCGGCTACTATCTGAAGCCCGGCCTCTAATTGAATCCCGGTCTTTATTTGAGGATTTACGGTAGTAGTCTAGCTCTAGCAAATACTCATGCATATCCTTCCTATTGATATGTAAAGACTGTTGTGGTGTTGTTTCGGAAGACATTAACACACACGAAGCATAAGGAACAGAGAGCGTAGTTTACTCAGTCTCTTCACTTCATACAGTACATTCAACACGACACTTCCGCTAGTACTAGCGCCCCTAGTGTCTGTACTTGCAAGTGAATATAATACAATACTACAACAGTGAATGCATAGAACAATGCAATATATCAGTGGACACAACATCTTCCCCTTTTGAACAAAGCATACCTCTGGTTACCTAGTTGAACAGGACACTGTCACTCTATAACAATGTAAGAGATCAAAGCACACTCTTAAAAACACATTCACATTAGTCAGAAACTCCATGACAAAGTCCTTGGTCCAGCTAGGTGGATTCCTAATCCTGGCAGGCCTGGGCTGGCTATCAGAGTCAGTGTCAGGTGGTTGATCAGCCCCTGTGTTACAGTGCATTGTTTCATTAGAATCGGAATCTGTGCTCAACTCTGACAGCGCTGACAAATGGGAGGCATTCCAGATCCTTCCGTCGTCCAACAGGTAAGTGTTGGGTCCTCTCTTTGTCACGACAGTCCTTGGTTTAGAGAATTTCAGTTCTCCTTTCTTTACTCTCCATGGTTTCCTAACCCGTACTTCGTTACCAGGATGGAGGTCGGTGTATTTAGCATGCCTCTTGGCATCAGTGTATTCTTTCATCTTTCGTTGTTTATCCTTCACTCTTTCACGCATGGCATGTCTGTCAGATGGAGGGACAGGCATGTCAATCACCTGAAGCTTTGTTCTCATTCGTCGGCCATGGAGCAGTTCTGAAGGGGATACTCCAGTGGTAGAATGTGGAGTTGCCCTGTAGTCCATCAGGTATGTTCTCAGGAATGGCTTCCAAGGTTCCCCTTGAATTGAAGCAGTTTGCAGGCAGTCTTTCACACATCTGTTGAATCTTTCAACTTCCCCGTTAGCTCTTGGGTAATAAACTGAAGATCTCATGTGTTGAATTCCCCTCTTTTTGAGAAAGTCTGAGAAGTCAGCAGAGAGGAATTGAGGACCGTTATCACTTATCAAGTCTTTTGGATTCCCTTCTCGTGAAAAAACTGTAGTCAGAAATTGTATGATGGTAGCCGTATCAGCCCGGGGAGCGAAAGCTACTTCCGGCCACTTACTGTAGTAGTCAACCATTGTGATAGCACCTCCTGACTGTAGATTTGCCATCTCAAATGGGCCCACGATGTCCACCGACACTTTTTCCCAGGCAGCAGATGGTAAGGGAACAGGTTGAAGTGGGGCATCATGGGTGACAGTGGACTTATCATTCTGTCTGCATGTTGTACAGTTCTTAATCATAGTTTCTATATGACAGTCCATTTTAGGCCACCAATACAATTCCCTAAGGCGCTGTTTGGTGCGCACAATACCTTGGTGCGTTTCATGAGCAATATCAATGAGTCTCTTCTGCAGTGACTCAGGCACCAGCAATCGATGAGTACCTCTGACGATGCATTCATTCATGACTGCAAGTTCATGGCGAATTGAGAAGAATGGCTGTAAGTCAGGTTCCAATGTTGCTTTATGTGAGGGCCAGCCTTTCTGTAGTTGTGCACGTAGCTTTGTTAGCACAGGGCAGGCACGGCACTCTGATTGAAAGTCTCCCTCAGACACCGCATACAGGTCAGTGAGGATGGCTGCAACTGACTCCATCTCTTCTGCACATGCAGTGTCTGTCTCCGGAAGTGGAAGCCTCGACAAACAGTCAGCAACATGATTCAAGGATCCAGTCCTATATTCAACATCATAGTCGAACTCCATCAAGCGGGCTGACCATCTGGCTATCCGAAGACCAGCACGGTTATTAGAATAGAATAGAAGAATAGAATAGAATATATTTATTTGTCATTGCACAAGTACAACGAAATTGAGGTAGCAGCTCTCAGACACAAAAACAATAAAAATATAGATTGAACATATATATATACATATTTACACTATAAAAACACAAGACATATAACACAACAGAGAGACAAATACAGGTCAGTTTTGTGCATTGTTAAGTGCTATGATGGCTCTGGGATAGAAGCTGTTTCTCAGCCTGTCTGTTTTTGCTATGATGGTCCTAAAGCGTCTCCCTGAGGGCAACAGTTCAAATAGGTGGTAACCAGGGTGTGTTGATATTCCCCTTGGTCGTCAGCAATGTCGTAAGGGCTTGATGGTCAGTACGTAACAGAAATCTTCTTCCCCACAGCCAAGTGCGCCACTTCTCAGCAGCCCAGACGCAGGCTAACGCCTCCTTCTCTACAATGGAGTATTTCCTCTCAGCATCAGACAGACTGCGAGATGCAAAAGCTACAGTCTGTTCCGCACCATGACTGTCCAGCTGAGTCAGAACGGCACCTACTCCATAGTCTGAGGCATCTGTAGAGACTATTGCAGGCTTGCTGGGGTCGAACAACACTAGGGCAGGGCTATGCACGATCAGCTGCTTGACTCTGTCCAACGCGGCTTGAGCTGTGTTATTCCACTGAAATGGACAGTCTTTTCGCAGCAGAGCTCTCATGGGCTCAACAACAGTTGCATAGTTTGGGACAAACTTGCTATACCATGCACTCAGGCCAAGAAATGAGCGCAGGGTAGTAGGGTCAGTAGGCGGTGGAGCATTCAGAATGGCAGCAACATGAGTCATCCGGCAGCAGACCTTCTGGACCAATCTTTTGGCCAAGAAAGGTTAGAGTAGTTTGACGTAGCTGACATTTATCAACATTGAGTTGCAGTCCTGCATTGTTGATCCTGTGTAGCACAGCACGCAAATTTACCTCGTGAGCGGCTTCTGAAGTTCCATATATAATGACATCATCAAGATAGCACTGCACCCCTTTTAGGCCACTAAGAATTTGTGTCATCATCTTTTGAAAAGTAGCTGGAGCTGAACACAGTCCATAGGGTACTCTGCAGTACTGATACAGACCTTCATGTGTAATGAAAGCAGTGAGTCCCCTGCTCTCTTCATGCAATGTCAACTGATGGTAAGCAGATTTGAGGTCCAGGGTAGAGAACATAACAGCCCCATGCAGTTCTGACAGTATGTCCTCAATCAGTGGTGGCTGTCAGTGATTACAGCTTTGTTTGGCTCTCTCAAATCCACGCACATGCGTATATCACCAGACTTTTTTTTAGTGACTACAATTGGGGAGACCCACTCAGATGCATCAATTTTCTCAATGATTCCATGTTGCTCCAGGTTCCTGAGTTCCTGGGAGACAGCATCACGAACTGAGAGAGGTAGACGTCTAAGTTTTTGCTGTACCGGCTTCACTTCCGGTCGGACGTTCACCTTGTGTACGAAGCCTTTTGCACACCCGAATGCTGTTGGAGACTCGCATTCCTGTTTGCAGTGGGTGTCGGGTTGGCGAAGTGTTGCACACATCTTGACAGTCCCAGTCTCAGATATAACCTGGTCACCTTTAAAGTGTAACTGGAGGGCAGTCACCAGGTCCATGCCCAGTATAGGTGTCCCTGTTTTCACAATGAAGAAGTCTGTCAAAGCACTCTTGCCCTGATAAGTAGTGCTAGCTCTAAGGCATCCTAATACATTCAGTTTCTCTCTAGAGTATGTCACCAGCTGCACTCCAGGCTCCTTTAGTTTAACTGCGCTGAAATTTGCACTGTAAATATTCTCTGGCAGTATAGAGACACTAGACCCTGTATCCACTAACAGTCTAACAGTACATGTCTGTTCAGTGTCTGGTACAGTTACAGTAACATTGCACATGAGTTTAGCTGTGTCAACAGTGCAACAATGTCCAACACTTAAAAAAGAGGATTCAGGCACAGTCACTTCATTAACAGGCTGTTGAGATGATTTACAGACACGAGAATAGTGCCCAACCTTCCCACATGAGTTACATTTACAGTATTTAGCAGGGCAGGATTTATCGTTAGCTTTGTGATCAGCCGAACCACAACGGTAGCATAACATAGTTCCATCCATTTTCTGTGCGCCTTCGTATTGTGGTTTGCGCGCCTTCTTTTGAACTTGAATGGCGGCAACGGGCTTTGTATCCGCCACAGAAATGGCCTTGGCATCAGCTATGGCAGCTTCAGTACGCCTAGCAAGAGCCAAAGCACGGTCAAGAGTCAAATCTTCCTCCATTAAAAGTCTTTCACGTATCCGGGTGCTATTGGTTTTTTCCACAATCTGATCACGTAGCATTTCATTCTCAAACGTTCCGAATTTACACTTTTTAACGAGCTCACGCAGTGATGCTACGTAGTGATCTCTAGACTCACCGACAGCTTGTGCTCGTTGTCTGAAGCGGTATCTCTCGGCAACAACGTTGAGTTTGGGCTCAAAGTACTTTTCCAAAGCACTCACGGATCCGCCATAATCATCGGTTTCGAGTGGTAAGGTGCTGTAGATTCGTTGCCCTTCCGTTCCCAAACAGTGAATAAGCAAGGCTCTTTTCCTCGCAGCAGGAAAAGCATCACCTCCAATCGCCAGCAAGTAGTTGTCGAAGTAGCCTTTCCACGCAGTAAATGGAATTTTTGGCTCTCCTGGGCAATCCAGGAACACGGCAGGAGGTTGTATAGATAGCAGAGACATTTCTTCACTATTATCCTCGTCGCCACTTTGTTGTGGTGTTGTTTCGGAAGACATTAACACACACGAAGCATAAGGAACAGAGAGCGTAGTTTACTCAGTCTCTTCACTTCATACAGTACATTCAACACGACACTACCGCTAGTACTAGCGCCCCTAGTGTCTGTACTTGCAAGTGCATATAATACAATACTACAACAGTGAATGCATAGAACAATGCAATATATCAGTGGACACAACAAAGACCACCAAATGAAAACACATAATTTGCGTTTTCCTAAGATATAAAATACTTTCTTGTCTGTGATGCGAAGCTTTTTGGAGAAAAACAGCTTTGAAACTACTTAGTTGCTGCAGCTGGAGGCTAACATTAGCTCACTTTGACTTTAGCGCATATTCGCGGCAAAATAACTATTCTCGGTCAAATAACTCACACGCTATGCCTCTTACCAACATGTGGGAACCATTAAACGAAAACACGTAATTGGAGCTTTCCAAAGATATGTTACTTGTCTGTGAGGCAAAGCTTCGCGGAAAAAAAAGACTTAAAATTATTTAGTAACAGGTAGAAATTGGATTGACGGAGAGATGCTATGGCCACCATACAGCAGAATGGCAGCAAGCGCTGCCTGGAAGGAAGAAGGGACGAGAAGCAAAACCGCTGCGTTGTCCGCTACCCAAGTCCTACAGGGAGTGAAAAACATTTACAGCCACACAAATTCTTCGGTCGGTAATACATATAAAAAGAAACAAAGTAGCCTGCTGAGCATCAACGGGCACGGGACTCAGGATGGTGCAGGGAGCAGCTACAACACGCCAACAAGTTGCAAGCAGTGGGTGAGTAGCAAATTGGACAAAGCAGGCGTTCATACACAGAGCACGGACCCGAGCATACCTGCATGCAGTGTATAATGAACATACGATCTGGCTCAGGGGAATGAATCGGAGACGAACCAGAATTGGCCACAGGACGGCGAAATGGTGGGCTTCAGTTGGTAGCAACAGGTACTGTTCTGGCTCGGCCAGCGAATGTTCGATTGTTGAGGAGGAGTTTTAGTTTGAAAACGAGAAATAACAAAGGCCGTTAAATCATAATTCGGCAGTTAGAAAATGTATATGAAAAGTTCAGTTATGTGTTTGTTAACGACTCCCTCGTATGCTCTTTAAAGGCATTTTCTGTAAGTATAGATATATTGGTTAAATGATCAGGAAATGTCAATCACTAAGAGATAGGCTACTAGTTAATGTAAATACATTGTTTCATTGTATATTTATTGGATACATTGATGTTGCTAGTCATCGCCATGCCGTTAGTTAATAGGTTACTTGATACTTTTGTACTATGTTTTGTATTACAATGTTGTAATCGATCGTAATTATTATTGTAATTGTAATCGTATTTGTACATATCTGTATTGCAGTTTCACACCATTACCAAGATTAACTTCACCCTCAGTGACCAAGCTTGTTTTGTGTCGGTGTTTAACTTACTGAATAACTGACCAAGGAGCTCAGTGAGGCCAGTACGTGAGCCTTTGTCAACAGCCACATGTCCAGATGGCACCTGTAAGTAGACGATGGGTTGACTCAAAAACGATCCGCATACGGATGCAATTCTAGAATGTTGATTGGTTAAGATTAGTTACCAGGCAGGAATGTCGCTACACGATGGTAGTCCTTTGGGGGATCGTAGTCCCTCACATTGCGCATGCGTTATTTTGCGACACTGTCGACTGCTGTCGACAGCGAAGCCGCGCGCGCATGCGTCACAACGACAGATCCGTTTTCAATCATGGAGAAAAGCGACGAAAGCCAGTTTTTTGAAAACATGACCATTTATTTAAAAACAAAGAAGATGTCACAGTGGACAAAACAGATGAGGTGGATGATCAAAAAGTCTCTCCCCAGTTTCGTTTCATATGTTGACGTAGAGCCTTATGCTGTTAGCCGTTTACAACATAATTAAATATAACATTAAATATACCCACATTATGCGTTAAGACAAGCCCCATATGTTGACGTTTAAACCGTTTACAACATTATTAAATATTACGTTAAATAAACCTACATTATGCGTTAAGACAAGCCAGATATGTTGATGTTGATGTTGAGCCTTATGCCGTAAACCGTTTGTGTCTGAGCATGCGCAATGTGAGGGACTACGATCCCCCAAAGGACTACCATTGTGTAGCGACAAGGAACTGGCTAATAGCAGGACCTCTATTTTTTCGCTGAGCTACAACGTAGTTTGCCTGACTTTTAAACGATCGTTTTATTTTTTTATTTTAATTCTGTGAAGTTATACGTTTTAATACTCAACTGTTTTGTTAACCGAATTTTTACGAAGTCATACGGCTAAACAAACAACCGACTTGTTTAACGAACTTTTCAACTGTGGAAAATACATAGCAGCAAGCTAACGTAGCTAAACGATGCGTTAGCTTAGCCTGGTAGTCAACCTGTTGACATCGTATCTTGGTCGCATCGGGTTTAATTAATTAATTAATAAACACGTCTCTTACCTTGAACGTCTACTCCTCATGTCACGAAGTTGCTACACTAACTGTCTGTAACACTATGCACAAATGCAAAATATATCCAAAACAATATAGCACATCAATGCAGCAACCTAGAAATGCTAAGCCCCCTGAACTCCTATGCATACTACAGGTTATTGAAATCAGTTTCCGAGAATGGCAAACAAAAAATATGTTTGCGAAGAAAAGAGCAAACTTCCTCGCAATTTGTTTGTAATGTTAGTTACAACCAGTCAACAGTTTTACAGAGGTATAGAAAACCTTGGTGATAGAAACTAGGTTCTGAAAAAAGGTTCTCAATTAACGTCTTTGAAACCAATCTATTTATTTAGTGACCTAATCTTGACAGTGACACATACCTGCTCTGAACTTTGACTGACAGCTGAGTACTTACACATTACAGCCATCAGTAGAGCTAGCAATAAATACATTTTCCAAACCAAGTGCAGTAATTACACTAGGGTGCAGATGTATATGCACACACATGATAAACAACATCTGAACGAATTTAAATACAATTCAATAGCAAACATTGAAAAAACTATGACAGTGTATGTTTTTTATTATTATTTAATGCAAGACATTCAGTGTCGGGTGATTGCAGGGAGATAGGTGCCTGTCTTCAGGTGCAGTGTCTTGTATGCTGTGGTCAGTCTAAATTAATTGAGTCTTGATGTGTTCCATTCAGTAGACCTGTGGAAATATACTGCAAAGCATATACTTGTTTTAAAAACATGATTACTAACACCAATCAAAGCAATACCTGTTTAGTTGAAAGCCCACTCACCACGTCAAGGTACAGGTTATGGGTGGGGTGTTAGTGAGACAGGACAAGACAAGACAAGGTTAATGAAAAATAAAAGGATGCTTAGATACTTTTAAATAACAAATGTGTATAACAGACATATGTGACAGACATACAAACTTCACAGGGACATACATAGAACATGGTATACATATAACATACATTTAAAGGGGAAAATGGAGAGAGAACCAAACTTACCTGTCCCCTTACAAAAAACAGTAAAAACAACCTGCAACCCCAGGTGTGCGCTGACAGATTGCACGCCGCACTTGGGAACCGTAAAGGACTTCCTACAAGCGCAACGCACGCACTGCTCGCTGACTACACCTGTAAGACAGTAAAAACAAGGCACATCTTTCTAACCCCAGGTGTGCGCTGACCACACCTGTAAGACAGTAAAAACAAGGCACATCTTTCTAACCCCAGGTGTGCGCTGACCACACCTGTAAGACAGTAAAAACAACCTGCAACCCCAGGTGTGCGCTGACAGATTGCACGCCGCACTTGGGAACCGTAAAGGACTTCTTACAAGCGCAACGCACGCACTGCTCGCTGACCACACCTGTAAGACAGTAAAAACAAGGCACATCTTTCTAACCCCAGGTGTGCGCTGACCACACCTGTAAGACAGTAAAAACAAGGCACATCTTTCTAACCCCAGGTGTGCGCTGACCACACCTGTAAGACAGTAAAAACAACCTGCAACCCCAGGTGTGCGCTGACAGATTGCATGCCGCACTTGGGAACCCGTAAAGGACTTCCTACAAGCGCAACGCACGCACTGCTCGCTGACCACACCTGTAAGACAGTAAAAACACGGCACATCTTTCTAACCCCAGGTGTGCGCTGACCACACCTGTAAGACAGTAAAAACAACCTGCAACCCCAGGTGTGCGCTGACAGATTGCACGCCGCACTTGGGAACCGTAAAGGACTTCCTACAAGCGCAACGCACGCACTGCTCGCTGACCACACCTGTAAGACAGTAAAAACACGGCACATCTTTCTAACCCCAGGTGTGCGCTGACCACACCTGTAAGACAGTAAAAACAAGGCACATCTTTCTAACCCCAGGTGTGCGCTGACCACACCTGTAAGACAAAGTCTAACCCATGTGACCGGTGACAGAAGCAAGGCACGTCTAACTCCAAGTGGCTGGCATTGACTAGGGAACGCCAGCAGCAGGGCACAACTTCACCTTATCTAACCAAACCTGTAAAGCTACAGTACGACGCATTTAACCCCAGGTGTCCGCTGACCTACATAATTGTGCCGCATGGTACAGCCTGAGATGGGAGAGCTGTGCTTCCGTTAATGGTACAGTCTCCATCTCAATACCCCTCACTATCGCCTCTGCTGCTGTGCAGACAAAAACACCACAGTTAGTGCTGTCTGTCTGTTTCCACTGTGGTGGTAACACAACGTCCCAAAGGGACAGATCAGGAAACACATTTCTAAATGCGTTGGCGAAGACTAATCTGTCCTCTATTTTTAATGTATTGTAGATTCCTAGTGAATCAAAAATCTGTATATTTTTCTGGGTACCATTAATTACCCACAAAATAAAATGGTTGCCAAGTTCAGGAGAGCCCAGACCAACGAGACGGGGCAGTAGCACCACGCCATCTGGCTTAATGCCATTGATACAGCTTAAAGTTCTTTCCGTAACACAACTATGTGCTGTCCAGTCACGACACCACAACGTGTATGCGTCTGTGGTAAGGGCGTGGAACACAACGTCCCAAAGGG
Organism: Clupea harengus; assembly: GCF_900700415.2. Classification (NCBI taxonomy): domain Eukaryota; kingdom Metazoa; phylum Chordata; class Actinopteri; order Clupeiformes; family Clupeidae; genus Clupea; species Clupea harengus. The sequence goes on from NW_024879583.1 coordinate 64,868, forward strand.
ACAGATCAGGAAACACATTTCACTGCTTTGTCCTGTGAAGACAAAAAAAAACAGAGTAAACTTCTACAAAACAATAACAGATACTGGTAGGTTGTCAGACTAAAGAGAAAATAGAAATTACTTACAGTGGAACGCTGTTTGTGATCTGCAGCAATCACTGCAACGCGCGTATTCACAATCTACAAGAAAGAAAAAGAAATTTGATGACAACATGATAGGAAAAAAGTAAAATAAAAATGTATTTCTAAGTTTTACTTACATCATCGGTCAGCCAGTTGAACTCTGGGCCTGCCAGACTCTCTAAGTCACGAAACGTGGCACGACAACTTCCAAGGCTGATCAAGACCGCGTCTTTGTCCACATCATTGCGGATCTGTTGCGTCAGTACCTGATGGATTGGAAGTATGTGTACAGAAGTTACACATAATGTCCACCCCAAACTACTACTAAATGGAAAAGATGGTTCACCATGGTAGACTATAGACCATTGTACCTTTGCAGCAAAAGGCACAGGAAACTTCTCCTCCAAAGTAAGAGACTACATACAGAAAAACAGTGAATGAGTTAAATAACCAACAGATCAAAAGAAGAAAGCAGAAGAAACTAATACATTGAAACGAACACTAATACATTTTAGAAAATGTACCTCTTCCTCTGAACTTAATAGAGACAGTAGGAATATCTGAAATTGGGAAAAACACACACACAAACACAAACCATTCAGCATCTACTATACATATACATCTATGTATGTACAAATATGTTTGTTCTCTGTACAAGGTTGTGCCCTCACCTGTGTCTGCTGTCTTGCTGTGTGTGTGATCAACATCTGCACCTTTTAGGAAAAAGGAACATAAAACACATTCAACACTCTACATTGAACTTGACATGACAGTACATATATGGAGATGTATAAATGAAGAAATACCTACATTCAGCACCTACAGCTTCCATCGAGATGTCGCACAATACACTCAATTCCTCCTGGACATCAGAACATTCAGCACCTACAGCTTCCATCGAGATGTCGCACAATACACTCAATTCCTGGACATCAGAAGCGATGCCGACATCTTTGGGCTTGTCTGTTCGACGAACATATGGCTTCAAATGGCGAACATTCACCGTCTGGCTTCGCTTTGAAAGACCCTCACTGTCAACCAATCTGGACTGTCCTTTGGCTGTCATGGACTCCACCTTAAACGGCCCAGCCCAACGTTCATTCATCGCATTTCCTAACTTCACCGCTTTCTTGTTGACTGCCACGAGGACCTCATCACCCTCCTTGACATCAAAGCTTTTAACATTATGCCTCTGCTTGGTTTCATACTGCAATTTCTGTCTACCCTGGGCAATTAGAATGTTCTCATGAACCTTGGCATGAACTTTGGCAAGTAAGTCTGCCCTCCTCTGCAGCGTCTCTTCACTGTTCTCGATCTCAAAGTCATCCACCTTTGGATCGGCGCTGCTGCCGGGATGAACCCCATAAATTGCAAAATATGGGCTCACCTTTGTGGAACGCTGCTTCGAGGTGTTTATCGAATAAACAGCGTGTTGCAGATAGACGTCCCAGTCACTCTGCTCCTTATTGCAGTACTTTGCAAGATGGCGCTTAAGGTTCTGATTTGTGCGCTCATCTTGCCCATTGCTCTGCGGGTGGTAGGGTGAAGTTACAGCATGCTCTATCCCAAAGGTTTCAAAAAGAGCTTTGTTACAGTCATTAACAAACTCTCTTCCCTGATCAGTGATAATCTTTTTGACACCACCCTGTGCCAAAACAGCTTGTGTCACCGTAAGTCCTACCCCTGGACCGTTCTTGCCGTTCAGAGGCCTAGCCATGACCCACTTGGTAAACAAATCAGTAAAACTTATGATATGGGTGTAACCTTCGGATGTCGTTTTGAGCGGCCCAATTAAATCAACTCCCATGACCTGCCAGGGAGCCTGGACCTTAATAGGGTGTAGCGTAGGTGCTACAGTCTTAATTCTGTCATGCCTCTGACATGGCTCACAGGAACCAACCCAATCCTTTACATCCTTTTTTAAAGTCAGCCAATAAAAATTCTGCACTGCCTTCTGTGCAGTCTTCTGTACACCAGGGTGCCCTCCAGTGGCTGCACTGTCATGGCACTCATACAGTACCCTGTCCCTCTCCTCAGGGGTACGTACAACCAGACGTCTCCTACCTGAATTAACATAGTACAACTTACCCATATCTAACACATACTGCTTTGCTGCTCTACCGACAGAAGACATCTGTATCCTACTACTCCCTAGTTGGTGGGAACCATTTGCAAGGTAATAAAATATAGCGTCCAGACGTGCAAAACTCTCCATCTCTCAAGGATGTCTAAATATAACACAATATGTACACTTCACAAACACACAAAACACAACGTAGCACACTGTCACAAACGAGAAGAGGGAGAGAGAACATGACAGCATTAGTTTTGTGAACACATAGAAAGTCTGTAAATATTCATGTATATGTCTGTAAATGTACATGTACATAAAAACATGACATTTAAATCCCTGATCGCTGCATTTAACGTGCTAAATAAATGTCATCCATAAAGTTTTGGCGCGCAGCGCAAACTAGCGCTTTATTTCCCCTCAGGTAAGGTAAGGCACTGCCCACAACAGTTTGACAGCAGGCTATGCTACAATGTACAATGTCATTAACACATCGTGAAAAAAAAGAGCAAAAACATCGATGCCCCCTCCCGGAAAAAAAAACTATTGCAATAGCACCGGGAGATTTAAATCCCTGATCGCTGCATTTAACGTGCTAAATAAATGTCATCCATAAAGTTTTGGCGCGACGCGCAACAGCGCTTTATTTCCCCTCTTATAGGGGCTGGACAGATTAATAGTGTGGCAGTTATCTACGTTTAGAGTAGACAGGGCGGGGAGAAGTAAACACTCGGTGCCGTGACGTCAAATTAACCCATCCTGCTCCATATGCATAATTTGTCATGGTATTCGCGTGCGCAAGTTGAGGCTTTCATCACACGGAAGTTGATCTAAAGTTTGTAATACGGTCTGTAATACGGTTTTTGAATGTCGAATTACCAATGTTTGATATAAAACTAATATAACCACGGTGACCCTGACCACGTCGTCAAACCGAAACTGGATGTGTTTGTGAAGGCTTGGGACTGACGGCATAGCTATTATTTTGTTCTCACCGACCAATACTGCCATCCAAGAGGTAGGTTTCAGACAGGCCATTCCGTTTTATTGCGTAAATTATTTGTTGGTGGTTGTTAAATAACAATCAAGAACACTCACATCTTCTAAATCGGGTGACTGCCGAGTATTAGGCTATTTAACCTATTCGGGCAACCCCTTTTGACTACACTGTCAGCTAGTTCTGCACGCTGTGATGGTGGGTAAAGCAACGGTAGTTCCGAACTTCCAGTAAGAGGGACTATTTCTCAATTGACAACATAGCATTCTTGATCTAACGCCTAAACTTTGAAAATTAATACATCTCGTGAATATTGAACCATCTCTTTTGTTCAGGAGAAAGGCAACCAACACCAGAGGAACAATTTATCATGAGTCACAGTCTGAACATGGAAGGTACTGCTAAACAACAGCAGGAACACAATAATGACTGTCAGACGAACAAGACAGAGTGAGTAAACCACAGCAAATTATAGGGAAACTTCGGGATTTTTTTTAGCCGGATCGAGATTTCACTATGGACAAAAACGATAAAAATTGGTTCAGTATTGAGTTAGAACGTTATAACTGGTGTTCCAGTTTAACAGGTGGCCATGTTGTCTTGTGAGATTTGCATGTGTAGCGACCGAAGTCCATGTGTTGAACGCCAGATGTTGTCGTGCGCAGATTCGTAGTTTTCACGAATAGCAGGCATACTTGTGTGCCTGTGACAGTGACGACGAGATGTTGAAGACCTTGTCGAACAATCATTTACATCGCCAGTTAATGTAAAATGCATATCCGTGTCAATATCATCTACAGACAACAATACGAAACACACGGGCCAAACATGTAATAATAGGGACTTTAAGCAGCGACGGTTGAAGGGACGGCTACGGCGTTTTAGTGACAGTTTGCGCACGCGAGATTCTATCTCGACATTTCCTGCCGTTGTAGCCCAACTGTCTACTACGGGAGAGCCACTGGTTTGACGTACTCAGTAATACGTAAGGATTTCAAGCAGGTCATTATAGGTTTTTATCGTATTTGACACTGTAATTTCGTTTATAATCGATTCCACCGTTAGTAGCTTTATGGATTATTAGTATATTTGTTAAAGATACCCGCTAATTTGACCGATTTTCCTGTTTGTTCATAGACATGTCATAGTTGCCAGCACCCAAGATGATGCTCAGAGCGAACGTCAGTTTGCCCAAGAAGTAGCCGTTGAGAGTTACAATTAGTTGCTTAGTGATAGTCGATTACCACTACTAAAAAAGACCACTACTAAAAAAGATCTCGATGTTTCCTCTGAAGTGATTGACAGCTGACACTATACATTTCTTGGGGCAGATATGTTTGCTCTCTAAAGTGACAAAGTAGAACCATCTGAAAATGTTTCATTTCAATAGACACTGGCTACTCAAATTCGCTGAAATGGTAAGACAGAGTATCTGTCAGAAGCACGAAGCCGAACTGGACCTCTGGAAGCCAACCTGTTTTTTTTGCGCTTGTCAAGAAGATGAGCTACTTCGCCAGCTAATGCAGGTACAGACACCGAAAGACATATTCATGTCATCCACAAAGCAGGGAGTAACACCAGTTAGTTTTTATTTTTTTTACATGGAAATGTTTCTGTAGCTAAACTGGCAGAAGAAGATGCTAACAACACCACAGTCATAGATTGAAATACCATGTAACCAAAACACTTACAGCCTACTGTATGTTGCCTGTTTGATGGATATTGCCAGTTTAATTGTTCAAAAGTAATCATCAAAATACTAGTGCTGTCAGTTTAACGCGTTATTAACGGCGTTAACGCAAACCCATTTTAACGCCGTTAATTATTTTATCGCGAGATTAACGCGAGAGATTTAATTTTTTTTTTTTTTTTTTTTTTTTTTTTTTTTAGATTAACGTTCTTTTTGGCCTCGCAAACTGTGTAGTAGGCTAACGTTACGGTTTGAGAGTGAATGGTGAGCGCCATACGGCGAAATGGATGATAAAAAGCTTCTGAATGGAAAGTTTACTTTTAAAAGTTGTGTTGTGCAAAAGAAGCAAGCTTCACTGTTGTCTGAAAATGGGCAGCTGGCTGAACAGGCAGCTGGCTGAAAGCAAAGAAGTAGTAGGCTTACCTTTTATTGGTAACCTAACTGTTACGGTTCATTGTTTCTGAAATAAGAGGCCTGACTGCTATGTTCCCAGCAAACTTGAAGAAAAAAAAATACAATATTAAGCCATGGTTTAACTGCACTATAGGCTGAGTCCTTGTTTACCTGAAATTTTATTTTGTACCGCCCTATTTGGCAATGTTGGTTTTCAATAAAATAAAACATTTGCATAAAGCAAGCAAATTCACTTTTCCATGTTGATAAGGGCATTACAATACAAATAAAATGATGGAAAAAATAAATAAATGAAGGGACATTTAGAATAGATAAAAATTTGCGATTAATCGCGATTAATTTTGAGTTAACTATGACATAAATGCGATTAATCGCGATTAAATATTTTAATCGTTTGACAGCACTACAAAATACACAAATTGTGTAAACAAATGAAAAATGTCTCGCCCCCCTCTACAATGGCACTTTATTGCCAGTGAGCTGTGAATGGCTCCTCCTATTCTTTTTAGCAGTCTCCTTGGAAGTTTCTGGAGACTTTTGAGATCTAGAAACTTTAGGGGCAAATGACAGACATTCTTTTTTTCACACAGTGTTTATTTTTGTGATACTGTAAAACAGTTCCAAAACGGTATGGCATGATTATGATGTGTTTTTAGAATGACTAAAATGTTTTGCCTAACCCTTGACATCTATAGTTCTATCAGTGTTACGACGCTATCGCCTATAGCAAAAAACTGCCTATGATATAACATGAGATCTTTTAATATCTAAAGGTCTTTCTGAAGAAAAAAACAACACAAGGTGAGTTGTGAAACAAGGTGAGTAACATGTACTGACTACATTTTATATGAAGAAACCGGAATCAATATGGAACAAATAAGACCCCTCAAAGTTGGAATATTGGAATATGCACCTACATCTTTACACCATGCACATACACCTTTATGTGGCTTGATGTGCCACACACTGCGCCTTTATAATAAGGGGCAGATTTTAGCGCCCGTTATAGGCATACTTTCATTGCAATGTGCAAAATATGGCATAGTAGGGTATGTGTTATGCCCCTCTGCACCCCGACTGGCTTGCAGTGGCAGTGCAACAGTGTTTGGGTGGTGCATGGTCATAATTTGCTTCATGAAAGCCATGTAAAGTTATCTTGTCAGCATACAGTCAGTATTACCGTATCACATTATTTCACCCATTTCTGCTAAGAATGATCATCGGAGAAGGATGGAAGTTGCATCTGTGTCTTTGCTAGTTTGTAGAATTGCAATTAATAGTACATGCTGTCATGCTTATGTAAACTAAAATGTTATATATGTAATGGCAACATCTGACCTGGCCAGATGGTGACGAGAGACATTCTGAGGACAAGGAACCCTCCACTCCCTCTACCTCTCAAGGTATGGTTTAAAATATGACAATTACTCTGTAATTAGTCTGAGGTTATTATTAAAGGGGTGTATGTGTCCATACACATACAGTACATGCATGTATTAATGCGATTGTACAAAGATAAAAATGATTACCTATAAAAAACTATAGACTGCAAAATACCTGCATAATGTAACTTCAATGTTTCAGTTGAACCAAATGTGTTTCCATCTGATCTAAAATATTGTGTGATTGACGTCCATAATAAGGGGCAGATGTTAAATGTTAGACCTGTTATAGGCGTAATTTAATCGCAGTGTGCAGCTAAAAACATGGCATGGTATGTGTTACGCCCCTCTGCACCCACACTGGCTATGCAGTGGCAGTGTAACAGTGTTTGGGTGGTGCATGGGCATAATTTGCTTGATGCAAGCCATGTGAAGTTATCTTGTCAGTATTACCGTATCACATTACTACGCCCATTTTTTTTCTTCTTTCATCTGAAGGATGAAAGTTGCATCTACGTCATTGCTATATTGGATCGTTGTAAAAAATAGAATAAAGAAACTGCGTAGACAAAGGCAAACTCTCAAAAACTGGTCAAATTGACCCACGACAGAGAAAGAGATTGTGTTCATGGTTACCCTTCATACATGTTTATGTGGCTTGATGTGCCACACACTGCACCTTCACATCAGGACAAGAGGGCGGTGCTACCAGATAAGTAGGCATACTGTATATCAGACAGTAAAATTAACAATAATAACTATAATAGGCATAATATGAATACCTCAGGGCTTGTAGACATAGAATGTTCACAATTGTAGAATGATGAGTTCTAAAGAGATGAATCTTTAAACTCTGATACTCCATGAATGTGCCATGGCTGTCAGGTGATCAAATAGCACTAAGTAGGTCATTTCACTATTAAACCAGGTGTTTACCTGAATGTTTCAATGTTTTCTTGGTGATGTTTGGGGATATGCTATTGCTGGTCTAGATTGTTTGAGGTAAATGTACACTTGCTCTATAGATATCATCATGCAGAATTTAAGCCTTGGCCAGAAAAGAAGTCTGCCTAATGAGAATGATGGTGAAGTCCAATCCACCGCCTCCGCCTCTGAAGGTATGGTTTAAAATATGACGATTACTTTGCAGTTAGTCTGAATGTATTATAAAGGGGTGTATGTGTCTGTATATGCATGTACTATATGTATACAATCACATTAATACAAAGATAAAAATGATTAAGAGGATGTTAGGAAAAATGACTTACCTATACAAAACTATAGACAGCAAAATACCTGCATAATGTGACTTTAATGTTTCAGTTGAACCAAATGTGTTTCCATCTGACCTTAAATATTGTGTGATTGACGTCAATAATAAGGGGCAGATGTTACATGTTAGCGCCCGTTATAGGCCTAATTTCATCTCTGTGTGCAACTTAAAACATGGCATGGTATGTGTTACACCCCTCTGCACCCCACTGGCCTCGTAGTGGCAGTGCAACAGTGTTTGGGTTGTGCATGGGCATCATTTGCTTGATGAAAGCCATGTAAATTTAACTTGTCAGTATTACCGTATCACATTACTTCGCCCATTTCTGCTCATAATGATGATGGGAGAAGGCTGGAAGTTGTATCTACTTCATTGCTAGTTTAGAGTGTTTTAATTAATAGAACAAAAAAGCTGCCAAGGCAAAGGTCAACTCTCAAATACCGGTCAAATTGACCCAGGAGAGAGAAAGAGATTGTGTTCATGGTTACCCTTCATACACGTTTATGTGGCTTGATGTGCCACACACTGCACCTTCACATCAGGAAGAGAGAACGGGTCTACCAGATGAATAGGCGTACTGCATTGTATATCAGACAGTACATTTAACAATAATTACTATAATAGTCATAATTATGAATATTTTTGGACTTGTAGAACTTAGAATGTTCACAATTGTAGAATGATGAGTTCTAAAGAGGTGAATCTTTAAACTCTGTGTTACTCCATGAATGTACCATGGCTGTCAGGTGATCAAATAGCACTAGGTAGGTCATTCCACTATTAAGCCAGTTGTATACCTGAATGTTTCAATATTTTCTTGGTGATGTTTTTGGGATATGCTATTGCTAGGCTTGAGTGTTTGGGGTAAAATTGCACTTCCTGTTTAGTTCTTAGTAAGCAGAATTTAAGCCTTGGCCAGAAAAGAAGTCGACCTAATGAGGATGATGGTGAAGTCCACTCCACCGCCACCACCTCCGCCTCTGAAGGTATGGTTTAAAATATGACAATTAGTCTGAAGTTATCATTAAAGGGGTGTATCTGTCTGTACACATATAGTACATGCATGTACAATCACATTAATACAAAGATGAAAATGATTAAGAGGATTTTATGAAAAAATAATTACAGATAAAAATATGTAGACTGCAAAATACCTGCATAATGTTTGGGGATATGCTTTTTCTGGGCCTGATTGTTGGGGGTAAAATTGCAATTCCTCTATAGTTCTTATTCAGCAGAATTTAAACCTTGGACAGAAAAGCAGTCTACCCGAATGAGGATGATGGTATATTCCACTCATGCAAATTAACTGATCTTGTTGCTTCATGCTGTCATGCTTATGTGAACTATAATGTACAATATCTTTGTATTTTCTGACCTGGCCAGATTCATGGGTTCATGTGGCCCGGTCAGATTGTGATGAAATGCCTTCTGAAGACAAGCAATACTCCACCACCTCTAACTCTGAAGGTATGGTTTAAAATATGACAATTACTTTGCAGTTAGTCTGAAGTTATTATAAAATGGTGTATGTGTCTGTACACATACAGTACATGCATGTAAAATCACATTAATACAAAGATAAAAATGATTAAGAGGATGTTAGGAAAAATGACTTACCTATACAAAACTATAGACAGCAAAATACCTGCATAATGTGACTTTAATGTTTCAGTTGAACCAAATGTGTTTCCATCTGACCTAAACTATTGTGTGATTGACGTCCATAATAAGGGGCAGATGTTACATGTTAGCGCCCCTTATAGGCCTAATTTCATCTCTGTGTGCAACTTAAAACATGGCATGGTATGTGTTACGCCCCTCTGCACCCCACTGGCCTTGTAGTGGCAGTGCAACAGTGTTTGGGTTGTGCATGGGCATCATTTGCTTGATTGTCCTCACCTGAGAAGGTGTGGATGAAAGCCATGTAAATTTATCTTGTCAGCATACAGTCAGTATTACCGTATCACATTACTTCATCCATTTCTGCTCATAATGATGATGGGAGAAGGCTGGAAGTTGCATCTTCTTCATTGCTAGTTTGGAGTATTGCAATTAATTGAACAAAAAAGCTGCCTAGGCAAAGGTCAACTCTCAAATACCGGTCAAATTGACCCAGGAGAGTGAAAGAGATTGTGTTCATGATTTCCCCTCATACACGTTTATGTGGCTTGATGTGCCACACACTTTACATCAGGAAGAGAGGAAGAGTCTACTAGATAAGTAGGCCTTCATTGTATATCAGACAGTACATCTAACAATAATAGTCATAATATGAATATTTTTGGGCTTAGAATGTTCACATTTGTAGAATGATGAGTTCTTAAGAGGTCAATCTTTAAACTCTGTGATACTCCATGAATGTACCATGGCTGTCAGGTAATGAAATAGCACTAGGTACGTCATTCAACCATTAAACCAGTTGTTTACCTGAATGTTTCAATATTTTCTTGGAGATGTTTGACGTCCATACCAAGGGGCAGATGTTACATGTTAGTGCCAGTTATAGGAGTAATTTCATCGCTGTGTGCAACTAAAAACATGGCATGGTATGTGTTACGCCCCTCTGCACCCCCAGCGGCCATGCAGTGGCAGTGCAACAGTCTTTGCATTTACATTTACATTTACATTTATATTTAGTCATTTAGCAGACGCTTTTGTCCAAAGCGACATACAAAGGAGAGAACAGTCAAGCTAAGAGCAATAAAAACCTGGTGTAACAATAAATACTACTTTACATAAGAAATAGAAAAACGACATAGAAACAAAAAGAAGTGCAGGGTTGTAACTGCTGTAAGTGCAAGTTAAGCACTAGTCAAGGTGCCAGTTAGGAAGGGAGGTGCTCTCTGAAGAGTTGGGTCTTCAAAAGCTTCTTGAAGATAGAGAGGGACGCCCCTGCTCTGGTAGTACTAGGCAGTTAGTTCCACCAACGTGGAACTACAAATGAGAATAGTCTGGACTGCCGTACTTGCACAGACGGCAGTGCCAAACGACGCTCACTAGAAGAGCGCAGTATCCTGGGTGTAACATTTGCCCTTACAAGAGCATTTAAGTAGGTGGGAGCAGAGCCAGCAAGCACTCTGTAGGCAAGCATAAGTGACTTGAACTTAATGCAAGCAGCTACAGGCAGCCAGTGGAGCTCAATGAGTAGCGGGGTGACGTGTGCCCTTTTTTGGTTGGTTGAACACCAGACGCGCCACTGCGTTCTGGATCTTCTGTAGTGGTTTCACCACGCAAGCCGGCAGGCCCATTAGGAGGGCGTTGCAGTAGTCAAGGCGGGAACTCACCAAGGTTTGCACCAGCAGCTGGGTGGCATACTGGTTTAGGTACGGTCTGATTTTGCGGATATTGTATAGCGCAAAGCGGCACGACCTGGAGACAGAGGCGATGTGGGCCATGTAGGTCAGTTGGTCATAAATAATGACCCCGAGGTTTCTTGCTGTTTTGGATGGAACAAGAGATAGGGAGTCAATATTGATATTGATGTTGTGGTGGATGACCTGTTTGGCTGGAAAGACCATCAGTTCCATTTTGGCCAGGTTCAGCTGAAGGTGGTGATTTTTCATCCATGTGGATATATCAGCAAGACAGTCCGAGATCTGCGCCGAGACAGTGGTCCTCAGGAGGGAAATGGGCATAATTTGCTTGAGATGCTCTGAGATGAAGAGCCTCTTTGCCTTCAGAAGGGGGCTTGCATTCTCACCATGTTTTTGAGGCTGATGCTCACTATTGTTTTATAATTTGCATATTTATCCCCTAAAATTCAAGTCAACTTATGTAATCATTGAAATAAACCCTGTTTTTGTAAACTCCTTGGTCTGTGTCTAACTTATGGTTTGGCTCGTTATGAGCCTAAAATTCCAACATATAGCACCTTTAATAACTACCGATGGAATTTGGATTCTAGTGCCTTCAGCGAAGACATATTACACTCTTGCTCCTGGAAAGTCGGCAGAATACTCTAAGGATATCAAAACATGGCTCAAACACCTCTCTGAAGTGAAATCGATACAGAGTTGTGATATGATCCTGGCTACCTGCATGGTTGTGTCTCGTGTTGGAACAGATGTTGAAGCAGCACTGAAAGACATCCCTGGTATGAAGCACAACATTTGATATTGTTATTATGTTTGATTTAATGTGCTGATCTTCATATGAGCGGCCATAACACATGTAGTAGTTTGTAGTAGATAGTACTAGCTAAATGTGACCTGATGTGAAGACTGGATTGACAGCCTAGCTGATGGTATGCACATGCTGATCCAGTATAGAGTTGTAGATGTTAGATCACCAAAAGTGTTACCTGAGTTGAATAGATAATTTTGGGCCAAAAGGTGTTCAGAAGCGTTAGTCTTTTTAGTTGTTATATATCTGGTTAACATTAAGTGTGTGATACTTATAGCCCCTAGTGACATGTATGTGCAGTTTTCTCATCAGTCTTTTATCGTTCTCCTGTTTTACTTTCTGAACAGAAGCCAAGCCGACCATTCTGGTGGTTATGCACCATACCTTTGATCCTGATTGTGTAGTACCAGACAGCAGTAGGTTTACCAAAAGGGAGGACATGCTCATTGTGGACTGTCTGTTTAATGAGGATAATGGATTATTGAGATGTGAAAGAAATGGCATTGCACAATCTACAATGCTGAAATGGATCAACGCAAAGGTAATTCCTGCAGTGTGAAGTTTTTTTTATTTTGAGAAAACACAACCTCAGTTAATCTTCCTTAACAAGGCAGACTACACAGAAAATAGTTTCCAATAACTGGCATTTCAACTATTATTTGTTATGCCCTCCTTATTTTGAGAAAAAACCCATTTGAATTTTAGGTAACACTCTACTTTAGTGAACAAATGTTAGCAGTTAACACATAATTAGCTATTAATTAACTATCTGTGTAAGTGCTGGATAAAGTCTGCATTAATCAGCATTAGGCCTAGGGATGGGAATCGAGAACCGGTTCTTGTTAAGAACCGGTTCCCAGTGGACCGATTCCTTGGAATCGTTAGCCAAAATCCTTTTCGATTCCGCTATCGATATTAAAAAAAATATATATATATATATTAATTTTTCGATTTTTTTTCTGATTCCACTATAGATACTCTAAAAAAAATCTTAATTTTATATATATTTTTTTTATATATATTCCAGTATCATGTAAGTGCCGTTTAGGTATGTCACGTGCACGCAGCTTTGATTTGTTTCAGACTGCAGCCAACATGGCGTCTAGGCAGAAGTGTGGTTATATTTCAAAAAGATGACCACAGGGCCACTTGCAATGCTTGCAAAACGTCTCTTTCGTCAAAGGGGGGAAAAACTACCATTACCCCGAAACATTTGTCCATACTGCATGCAATAACTTTGCAGGAATGTCACGTTTGTGAGCGCTACGGAGTGACAATAACTTTAATGAATCTCATTGGAATCTCATTGGAATCTCAACCAAGCAACAGCAGCGCGGCTAACGTTAGCGCTTCATCTGTTAATATCGAAGGTAAACTCTAACAGTCTATTGTGTTAGTGCCATTGGTTTCATTGTGTAAACCAGCTTTTACTATTTGTTTATGTCAGTTGTATTGTTAGTTCAAGGAGAATACACTTAAAAAAAAAAACAGCACTGTAATTGGCAAGTTCAAATATTATTTAGCACAGCGGTTCTCAAACTCTGGTATATCAAGTATATATAAGATTATTTTCCAGGCTTCCCATCTGATGAGATTTTTGAGTTTAGATGTTTTATTAAAAAAATTGTATGAAACCTATTACCAAATCAGTCATACATTCTGTTACTTATGGTTGGAATTATAGTCAAAACAAATACTTTTTTACTTTGTTGGGAACCCCTAGCACCCCATCAAGGAAAAGGATCCCTAGGCTATGGGTCTCTGGACCCTACTTTGAGAGTTTGTTGACCTATTCTTAGGTTTGTTTTTGGTTATTTAAAACATGTAAATGTATACATACATACTGTATATGCGGTGCATCATCTATTCAGAGAATATTATATAAAAGAAAATTAATGTAAAGAAACCCGTTTGTACTCTTTTTTTTCCTTGCCCAAAAAGAATCGATAACAGAATCGATAAGGAATCGAATCGATAAGCAAGAATCGTTATGGAATCGGAATCGTTAAAATCTTATCAATTCTCATCCCTAATTAGGCCTGTATTCACCAATTTCTTATTCTCATTGAATATGTATTTATGTATTAATATATTTATTCTGGGTACAAATATTTAATAACCAACTAATTTTGAGAGGAATAAAAATAGATAGTTTGTAGCTTCCTAACACATTGTCTGAATATTTTACGTATAGGGACAAAATTATTGCAGAATAGGTTTTCCTATCATTGCTCCAGCAGGTCCAAGTAATGGTAATTATACTCACCCAGGCTGCTAGTGGTGACTGGGAGGCAGGGCCCCTGCAATGAGCAATGAGTGCACTTCAATCAGTGATGCCTTTATAATATATCAGTACTGACCCAACATGAGTTCCCTGTTCTAAAGTGAAGGATTACTTTCCATATAATCAGACTGAAATTATGAAAATGACCCACTACCTCTACAGACACATTCATCCTGACTGTAAATACAATAAAATAAACTGTAAATATCTCATTATTCCTTTAATTAATGGTGCTTAATGCAGACCTTATTGGGAACTTATACAGAAACACTTATTAGTGTGCTAATGGCTAACATTTGTTCCCTAAAGTGTTACCTTTAATACTTAATTTTTAATCGTTGTGTTTTTACCCTCAGGAAGTATGTAGTTTTACTTTATATTCACATATTTTGTATCGCTTATATATACAATATGAGGTATCTTGTTTTTTTTATCTCTTCGCATTTGTCAGTCAGTGACTGTGTGTGGATTATGTCTGTACCTTTGGAGAGATTTCATACATACTGTTTATAGACAGATGGATGGGTTGGATGGACATGCCACAACTAAACACTCTGATATTCCAGGTGTCCATTAAAGAAACAACATGGAGTGCTGTTTCCTCACTCTTTAGTTGGTACGGATGTCAATGAAGTGATTTGAAGTCGGGCCTTGGAGGATCCCATTACCATCTTCTTATGTTGTTTTTATTGTAATTGTTAAAATATTAAGAAGTGGAACAGATGAATAGCTACACGAAGCACGACCCAGAGCGGTAACACTTTCTATGCAGGCCATGTCTAATGATTTAGGCATAAATTCATAATGCAATCATATAATGCTATGCAATATAATATTATGAAATCATAAGTTATTGTAATAATGATTATACACATACTCACGCACAAACAAGCATTAGACTCTGTTGCAATGTACATAATGCATTATCAGATGTTGATTGAATGTATTAGAACTAATGTCAAGAATCTCAGACAATGTTGCATAGTGCATTATAACCACCAACCCTGCCCAGTTATAAATACACACCAGTCACTGTGCTGATGCATTTTAGCAATTTATGATCAGTGATTGGCACAAGATGAAATAATACCTTTTAGTTATTTTAATGTTACATAGCATGTCTCTGCTAGCCTTAAGTAAAGTATGAAAATGCCCTTACATAGCATAGGCAGGCGTAAGATAATATAGACAACAAATAAAGTGAGACATTTTGCTAAGAAAAAATATAATTTTATTCATGTAACATCAATTTCAATAACATTCTTTGTGCAGATAATAAAAACCAGTGCATCCAAATTACTTGTGCATCTGTCTTATTAATATAACGTCAATTTCAATACACCCTAAATGAAACTGCTTGCTTTTTAATGAAAATGATTTTCACACATTGTGCTATTCCTATACATTATGTTTACACAGGGTCTTGGTTCAACTTGAAACTGCATTTCAATAGCTCAAGCATTTTTTAATAAAGCTAGCTCATCACTGTAACAGCACCTTAACGGCCAAGAGAAAAATACTGAACGCAATTGAGGATTTGGTTAGAAATTGGCCGTAGATTACAGCAATGTCAAAAGGCAAAAGGCAAAAAAGATTTAGTTTTTCCATGCAACCATCGTTTACTACAACACCTATGGAGAGTGGGTAAAGTTGTTTAGATTAAAGATTCTTCTCAACATTAGTTGGTTAGGCTCCTCTCATTGCTGGTCAGAGCATTCCCCTGACTAACTAGATGCGGAATTCTCCACATTGCTTCAAATGTTTGAGCTCATTCGTTAAAATGCAATTGAATGGGGCATCACAAGTTTCCATAGAAAATATTGTAAGCCAGCTCACTGGCAAATTAGCTAATACATCGATCCTGAGAAAGCTAATGCAAAAAAAAAAGCGAGTCCAGTGTGAGTGCTGTGAGGGTCAGGAGGGTCATTCCACGCCAAACGGGACAATGGCTCCCACTCAACCGTCTCAGATTTGGCTGAAAAAAATCAAGGTTGTTCATACACTTCTTAATAGGTATAGTCCAAAATATTAGCTCTCTACTCCCAATAGTTTTGTCACAAAAAGTTGTTTTAGGGGGGAGGGGGTGCCTGTACTTGAGACGCTTTTTGAGCAGCGTTTTCTGAAGAGCCATTTTCAAATTGCTATTACTAGAAAAGTATTTAAGCTAGCTCCTTCAAACTTTCTAGGCTTAAAATATGATACCATTACTCGAAGATTATGGACTCCCAAGGGTGTGGCTTGGGTATATCATAGTATTCAGGGTGCTTGAATTTGCGTGAAAATTTTACTTTACGCTTTGTGGCAGCATCTTTGAATACCTGTGGAAAGCTCAATGTTAAAGCTGGAGACTTGATATTATACACAGACCTTCCTATGTATGCTTCGTATGTTGTATTAAAAAACTGTCCTTATGTGATGAATGGGCTGGAAGATATTAAAGCTTGAAAATGGATGAAAACCCATTTTGTGCCATTTTTGGCATGCTATAGCAAATAAATGACAGCATTTACCAATATGAAACAATTATTTTTGGAAAGATTAGATATTTGTTCTTAACATATCAAAAATTTGTGATCGTGTTCTGCCTCATTTTCTCAAAATATTTTTTTGAAAATATGGGGTTTTTGTACACGCCCAGCATTCAATGGCCTATGGAAGCACATTCAAATGGTAGCAAAAGGTAAGTTTATGACACAGAGCTTAAACCGCGTTTGTGTATAAAATCTGTGTATCATATCAAGTCTTTAGCTTTAACATTGAGCTTTCCACAAGCCTTCAAAGATGCTGCAACAGAGCGTAGGGTAAAAATTCCGAGCAAATTCAAGCACCCCAAATACTATGATCACCCAAGCCACACCCTTGAAAGTCGATATTTTTCAAGTAATGGTATCATATTTTAAGCCTAGAAAGTTTGAAGGAGCTAGCTTAAATACTTTTCTAGTAATAACAATTTGAAAATGACTCTTCACAAAACGCTGCTCAAAAAGCGTCTTTAGTATTGGCACCCCCTCCCCCTTAAAACATCCTATTGTGACAAAACTATTGGGAGTAGAGAGCTAATATTTGGGACTATTCATATTAAGAAGTGTATGAACAACCTTGAATTTTTTCAGCCAAATCTTAGATGGTCGAGTGGGGAATTTTCCTTTAATTGTCCCGTTAGGCGTGGAATGACCCAGGAGTCAACCGTGAGGTGTCATTTTCATACTCTGCCTCAGTGAGTCTGTCTGAAGCCTTCACTGTGTCGTTCCCTCATGAATGTTTATTTTTTGATACAGGACAAAGTTTCCACCTTCATCAGAAGGTCTTCATCAGAGCCTTCACTGCTAACCCAGACCGTCTTTAGGCAGTTTTCCACATTCATTAACCAATGTGATTTCACACCAACTTCAATCACAACTTTATGCATTTTTTTTTTCATGTTCTCTCCCCTGTTTTTCTGTTCCCTTTCTCCTCTCCTCTTCCTCCGTGTCTGTAGGGTGTTGATCCTCCACCTCAAGAGGTTCTGTCCCGTGACCCTCACCAAACAACACCAGGCACTCACTGGACCCCATTCTGTTTAGATGAAGCTCATCCTTCGACTTTTTGCTCAGCAGTGTCCAGCATAGGTGGAGAGACAGGGACAGAGACCCTGGTGAGAGACAGGGAGACACAGGCCCTGAGTTGACACGGCAAATTATTGACATGCATAAGGACATAAAGGCTGTTTGATTTTGTGGGAATGAATGCTATGTGAATGTGTGTGTTTTCTAAATGTACAACTAACTGAGGCAATAGTTGGTGTAATAGTCGGCTTGTGTGCATCATGCATTAATGTCCTCAGCCACATTGGCTCAGATACCACCAGCAGAGATAGAGAGAATTTTGAGTATGTAAATGTTAAGAAAGACAGGCATGTCTGACCTCCCTGTTCCTTATGATTGGATGATGGCAGGCCACTACATAGCTGACTGTGAGGAACAGCCAGCTCAGTGGGTCACAGTGAGATCTGAGGAGGCCATCCTCAAAGACAGGGGGAGGATGGCCTACATACTTTTTTACATCAAAAAGGTCATTTACACCATCAGCCACAGCTCAACACGTACATCTGTGTACACAACCTCCCCAGTGTCTTAATGATAAAAAATGACCCTATTTCAAACATTCCCCTCCCATGAAGGTGTATAGTATAGTCCATCACACACTGTTTTAAAAGCCTCTACCTAACTCCTGTCTTCCTGCATAATGGTTCCTGCAGAAGAGACACATGTCAACTTGGAAACTGTTTCCTTCACACTCTTTTCACTGTGATATTTTTTGTTATGTAAGTGAGGCGGATTACCCCCCTCCCCACCCCGTCTGTCTTCTGCCCTCCCCCATCATCATCAGGGGTAAAAGCACCACTCCAGCGGGCTTAATAATCAGAATCAGAATCAGGTTTTATTGGCCAAGTAAGTTTGCACAAACAAGGAATTTGACTTGGTAAAGTGACTCTCAGTGTGCTTACACAAAATATACAACACAATACAATACAATACAATACAATACAAACAAACAAACAGTGCAACAGTGCAATGGACTAAGGAGTTTAAGAAAGTATGTACAAGGCGGAATGGCTATATACAGTAGCTGTGAAATGTTGCACAACAGTAGTGCAAAGAAGAAGTGGAGAGTGCGAGAAGTGCAGGGATAAATATAAATATATATGCTACAGTGGGTTAGTTGTTCAGTAGTGAGACGGCGAGGGGGAAGAAACTGTTTTTGTGTCTGGAGGTTTTGGCGAACAATGATCTGTAGCGTCTACCAGAGGGGAGGAGTTTGAATAATTTGTGTCCGGGGTGTGAGGGGTCTGCAGTGATTTTTCCTGCCCGTTTCCTGACTCTGGAGGTGTACAGGTCTTGGATGGTGGGCAGGTTGGCACCGATGATCTTTTCTGCAGACCTGACTGTCCGTTGGAGTCTGTTCTTGTCCAGTTTGGTGGCCGATCCAAACCAGACAGTGATTGAAGTGCACAGAACAGACTCTATGACTGCGGTGTAGAACATGATCAGCAGATCCTGAGGCAGGTTGTACTTCCTAAGCTGGCGCAGGAAGTACATCCTCTGCTGGGCCTTCTTGATGATAGTGTTGATGTTGGGTTCCCACTTCAGATTTCGGGAGATTGTGGATCCCAGAAACCTGAAGGATTCCACAGCCAACACAGTACTGTTGTGTATGATGAGGGGGGGCAGTGCTGGGGGGCTCCTCCTGAAGTCCACTGTCATCTCCACGGTTTTAAGCGTGTTCAGCTCTAGGTTGTTGCGACCGCACCACAGGACCAGCTGTTCAACTTCCCGCCTATATGCAGACTCATCATCAACATAATAACAAATATATGCATAATTTGTCATGGTATTCGCGTGCGCAGGTCGTGGAAGTTGATCTAAAGTTGGTTGGAAAATCGATAGAGTCGTGCCTGAATGTCGAATAACGAATGTTGAATATAAAACTAACTTCACCACTGTGACGTCATCAAACTGAAAGTGGAAGTGTTTGTATAGGCTTGGGATTGACGGCGTAGCTAATATTTAGATCCTAGCGACCAATACTGCGATCAAGGAGGTAAGTTTCGGCCATTCAGTTTTATTCCGTAAATTATTTGTTGATGGTTGTTACATAACAACCAAGAACACTCGTAACTTCCAAATCGGGTGATTGCCGACTAGAAGGCTATTTAGACCATCCGGACAATCTCTTTCGGCTACGTTGTCAGCTAGTTCTGAATGCTGTGGGTAAAGCAACGATAGTTCCGAATTTCCAGCAAAAGGGAATATTTCTCAGTTGAAGACATAACAATCTTAATATTACTGTTACTGATTTTTTTGAGTTTTTAAACTTAAAGTAGGCCCCTATGCTTGACGAAGCTATCTATAAACCTGTGAACTTATCTGTGTATCGTAGCCTGTGTGCGTGTCTCGTGAATATTGAATCATCTCCACTTTTGTTCAGGTGAAAGGCAACCGGCACCAGATAAACGATTTATCATGAGTGACAGTCAGAACACAGGAGGTACTGCTAAACATCAACAGGGAGACCGTAATGACTGCCAGGCGGAGTGTTTGGACGTTGGGCCACACATAACAAAACAGTGAGTAAACCACAGCCAATGCACAGCACATTAAAGGGGAACTAAGGGATGTTTTTAACCTGTTCCCGGTTTCCCCATATGTTTAGGTCCATATTTTCAATTGGGACAAAAACGATCAAAATCGGTTCAGCATTTAGTTAGAACGTTATAACCGGTGTTCCAGTTTAACAGGTGGCCATGTCAGGTGAGATTTGTATGCGTATTCCATCGCCAGATGTCGTTCGCAGATTCGTAATTTTCACGAATAGTAGCTAGGCCTATCTGTGTGTCCGTGACGACAAGATGTTTAAGACCTCGCCGAAAAAAGAAACATCACCAGTTAATGTAAAATGCATATCCGTCTCAATATCATCTACAGACAACAATACAAAACATATTGGACATATAATAATGACGTGATTAGAAACGATGACGAATGTAACGCTCTTGTTTACTCTGTCAGCTGTTTACTCTACCTGTGTCCGTTTAGCTCAGGGGTACTCAATTAGAAACCCAAAAGGTCGCCAAATTTCCATTCAGTCCAGGGTCCGGAACAGTGACGGTCAAAATCCAAAAACATAACTCCAACAAAAACGTTCAAACTAACGTATGCACAAACGGTTATGTGGTCTGGCCTTATTTGTGTGAAAGGTGACACTTTTTTGTGGTTTAAACTTGGGCATAAAAGGTGTGACGGCCAGGCGGAGGCACTGATGTAAGTGTTCATTGGGTGTGCTCCTGTATTTGTTTTTCACCATATTCATGGTTGAAAAGGCAGACTCACAACAGTATCTCTATCCTAAACTGTTGTGTTATACTGCATATTTTCAGTTTAAGTACATTGAGAGCAACTAAACCCAGAAAAAATTCCTTGTATATGAAAATGTACTTGGCCAATAAACATGATTCTGATTCTGATATATGTTGAGGTATGCACGCTCTTGTTGTGTGGCTGATCTAACTATTACACTGCATGTTGCTTGGTATGATTGCAGATGGTTTATTTTTCTGCCCCTTACCTCAGAGTTCTGCGGGTATTTTTGTTCGAAGTGTGCATGCTTTGTTTCATAGTGACGTTTCACGTTACCACTTTTGACAAGGGCAACCGTCTCGTTACAGATTAAACACATCGGTTTTGTGCTCCACACAGGCAGCACAAATGCATAGTTGTCAGTCCACTCTGTCTTAAATTTGCGATTTTTGGAATCAACTTTTCTCTTTTTGTCGGGTTTAAAGCACGCCATGATTTTCGTTCGCTGAGAAAAAAATACCGTTCACATATCTATCTGCCGGCATTGTTGCCATTGACACACACAGCCTGCGTGACCCACAGAGCTCGCGGCCAACATTGAGTAAGTGATTGAGTTGTCATAGTGATGTTGTTATATTACAGCTCCTGATTGGACACGGAAGATAGAAACCACATCGAGTAGGAAAAAAATATATAGCGCGAAATCACGCACCAATGAAACCTCGCTTGATCATGATTAAATTAGAATTTTGATTTAGGCTTCGGTCCAAATTTGATTGCGTCTGGGTCCGGATCCGGACCGCGGTCCGCCTATTGAGTACCCCTGGTTTAGCTCAATAACTGTACATAAACTGTATAAGGTGACACAGGTCTATCTCGGTACGGATCCTTTCTATGTAGTCAGACAAAGTAAGCCAGGCAAAGTAACCCATTTTGGAGCCAAACATATTTTTTTCAGCATAGATCATTTCTATGAGGTGTCCAGAACAACATACTAAAAGTCCTAAGAAATCCTAGTTGAGGAAATATGTTAAAATTCTCATCAATCTGAGATGTGTGCTAATAATGCATGGCAAAAATACACCTCAAAAAAGGACAAAATTAAGCCTATTTGGGTGTATTTTGGGCATATTCGTGTATAGCTCATTTGCATATTCAAATTCATTTTCAAAGAAACTTGTAATACAAAAACATGTACTTTTCATGGGTACTTTCATTGTGTAAAGTTCCATTTTAATAGGAGTAAAGGAAAAAATTACATTTTTGAGGTGTATTTTTGCCATGCATTATTAGCACACATCTCAGATTGATGAGAATTAAACATATTTTCTCAACTAGGATTTCTTAGGACTTTTAGTATGTTGTTCTGGACACCTCATAGAAATGATCTATGCTGAAAAAAATTATTTTACAATTAGTCTGTCGTAAAACGCTACTTTGCCTGGACTACAAGTATAATTACATTATGAGCCTGTCAGTGGCGGATATAATCGGTTTACTTTGACGCGGATGCATGCCCCATATGATTATTAGCCGTTTTGCGGTTAGGTAATAGCGATTTCGAAAAATTTTGTCACTAGTAAAACGTGGACCCAAAAGGTGGGGAAATAGGGCCCAGGTTAAACAAAAAGTCTATGTTTCCTTTCAAGGGAACGCCAGCTAACAGTGGCTAATATATTTCAGATATTTTGTCGCTCCTCCTGGGTCAATCAACATCACGTCCGTGACACATGACGCTGTGTCTCTGAGCTGGGACCCTCCTCAAGGACTGACTGAATCTATGAGATTCAGAGTCACCTGGAAATGTGAAAGCACAAGAGATCTGCTCTGTTCTGAAGTGCCAGTTCCAAATCTTTGCATTCAAGGCCTCACTCCAGGAATGAAATATGAATTTACTGTAGTCACCATCAATGACACGGGAGAGCAAAGTCTGAGTGTTTCAACAACCAAAACAACAGGTAAAGCCTCATCATTTTAATTATATTACATTGTACATGCAGTGGTATATGAAAGTTTTAGCACCCATTTGGAATGGACACAGATTTGGTTGATTTTCAAAGTAAAAGAAGTCAAATAGAACCCAGCCAGAAAATAAACATTAAACAATGAGGCTTTCTTGAATTTGAATGTTGTGGTACCTTTTAAGTTGTGAACTTTAAACAATAAAAAATAAATAATAGCAATTGTGTGTGGCCTGTGCACCCTACTAAGTCTAACACTTATTTGTCAGGCATCACAGCTTGCAAATTATTTTTGTACTCTGGGTTATTCAGATTTTACCTTGCATACTTCAGACATTACCATACACTTTGAGGTCGTTGGTGAAGTTTCCCTCTTATGGCTCTTGTAGGAAGACAGTGTTTACCACAAGCAGCAGTGGAATGGTGCACCACCATACCTGTCTCAGATAAATCTTCCTGCAGGTCTTCTGAGTCACATGAGGGGATTGGTTGGCCTTTCTGACCAGCAGACATGCAGTTTTATTTGAAAGTTGTTGACTTCCACAGTTACCCTTGACAACCATTTCTTAATAATATGTCCTCATGACTTAAATAAGGCTTAACAAGGTAATGTTATGTTCTGAGACTTTAAAGTGTAAGGGTGCCCAAACTTTTTCACATGCCATAATTACTGGGGGGTATTCGTTGTAGCTCGCTAAGCGGTTTAGCGAGCAAATTTTCAGGCTAAGATAAAAACGCCCCTCTTTTTGGTTCGTGGAAGCAACTTTTGATAAATCACCATAGTAACATATCAATTAGCACTAACCTGCTCCCGCGCAGGCTAACTTATGTGTAGCTGGATAAGCTTGCCACACCCCCGGAAAAGGAGGGATCCCATTGACCAAGGACTGATATTAGATAGTTAGATTAGGGTAGGGAGAGAGTTCTTTGCGATCGCCAAGATCCATTATTCCATCATGATGAGTTCTTGTATGAGCGCTACCGATTCAGCCGACAAGGAATAATTCATTTACAGGACCTTCTCGAGTCATTTATTGCAAACACCACAGTCGAACATTGACTGTCTTGCGCTTTTTTGCGAGTGGTACATTTTTGTAGTGTCGGTGATGCGGAGAACAAAGAACTCATAATTATATGACAGTGTTATTAGTACACCATAGCATATCATTATTGTAGAAAATTCAAATTCAAAGCGACTTACAAGGAAATGTAAAACTACACCGAGGAAGGAGGTGAGGGGAATCAAACTAGCAACCTTGCAGTTACTAACCGGTAGCGGTATCCTCTGTACCAGGTCACACTTGCCGTCCCTCATTCATACATAGATATCAACCAATAGACATCCTCACACACCGCTTCTTGTATTGTTCTCACAGCGGTGGCGAATTTTGCCATGATTATGGTCTTGTATTCTTCATAAGCGTTCATATTCATCTCCTGCTCGCCAGCGGAGAAAAAAAGAGCCCTTTTCTTTGAGTTTAGAACCATTATACCGTTAGAAAATCATTGTTTTGGTGATCGACCTTTCCTGCCTTTTGAAGTAGGACGTGCACACGCAATTGCCCTGATAAGTTTAGCCTGGTTGAAATTAACCACATGATTTGGATACGGATCAGCCGTTGACGACCCGATATTTCCTGTTCTCAATCAGCTCGCTAATGTTAACGGGCTAAAAGGACAATTGATTAACTTAGCTTCAGCCCTACGCAGACGGGGCCCTGGTATTTTTGGTTCTATTTTTAACTATGCCATAAAAAGTGCAGAAGCCTTTGAAGAAATCCTCATTTAAAAAATGTTCTTCGCTGCAGGGATTGTATTTACTACTTTTCACTTCAAAAATCAACAAATTACGCATCTTGCTCAGTGGTGTCCAAACATTTGCATACAACTGTATATTAGAATGGTCCCAGCACTGATATTGGTGAATTAAACATGCACTCAAAAGTTAAAGTGCAGTGTATTTTCATGTTCCTGAAAACTGAGCAGTTTTGGAAAAAAACATTATTCATTATAATATATATTATTTGTAACTGCATTCCATTCTTCCAGATGTTCTTGCGCCAAAGGAACTGACGGTGAACGAAGTCACCACAACATCAGCTCACCTTAGCTGGACTCAGCCATATGAGATGGACCTGACTTCTCATAGTTTCCGCATATCTTACTCCAGTACAGAGAAAGATGAAGAGTTTATCTCCACTTCCTCGTACCGCACAGTCATCACAGGCTTAAAACCAGACACAGAGTACACTGTCAGTGTCTCCGTTGTGTGCCACAGTGGAATTTGCCAGCCTGCTACAACTACCTTCCATACTAGTATGTCAATTACACTATTATTTAATTAATTAAGTGGAACCGTTTCCACCGTATTGGATTCTATGAAAATGTTGAGAAATGGCAACTTGTAATGTAAACCTAACTGATGTTGTGGTAATATTGTATTTTACCAAAAGGTTTTAAAAATGTTCAAAGGCCAATTTTTTTTGCCCATTTTCACCAAATGCTTGCTACAGATCTTCAGACCAATCCTCACCAAAATTATCAGATGGATTTTAGATTTTTAAAAGCGTTTGTCCAATATAGCAAATCGAATTCAGCAGCAAAGCTGCTAAACAGGACGTGAGGTCATATCTGAATTAATTGACACTAATCTTCGTATAAGGACTCTTTGGTAGCTTTGGAAAAAAAGATTTTTGCCATTTGACTACTGGGGAGTGCTGCAATACGGCATATCGAGTTTGGACAGGAAGTGATCATATATCTTGGCTTACCTTTGGTCAATTAACATACAATTGCAAACTATGCTCTGCTGGGCTGCTGTGCCCCCTCATTGCTGTTTGCAGCTGTATTTGTGTGATTGCGATTATCTTAAATGCCTTCAAACTGCGGCATTTTTTAAGGCAGCATCGATGTATCCTTGATACTGCCCATTACCCATGAATCTGTGCAGCAACTCCCTCAAGCAACTGTAAATTGTAAACAAAGATGGTGGACCAAACTCTGATGGCCATGTTTGGTATGTAAATGTCATTTTTTTTGCATTTTCTCACTCAGATTTTTCAAAAGTTACAGAGAAATGCACTATCCAATTTCCAAGGTGTCTGTCAGCCAACTATATAACGTTGGCAAATTAGCTCACGTTAGCTAGCCTAACGTTCTTGCGACGTGCTAATATCATAAATTACTGTAATTGTTATCTTAATACACTGTTCAAAAATAATGTTTTTGGAGGATGCCTTCACCCAAGTTGTCTTATGAGACACCTGTCTATCACAGCAGCAAGGCCGCAACCTTTTGTTTCGTATGCACCCATAGTCTTGCAGCGTCACAACATGGCAAGGTGGGGACAAGATAGCTGACTTCATGAACATAAAATAGGCCTACACATCAGAGAATGTCGGGCTCTGGTAATATTATGTGATGAGCGAACTCCATAACTGCTAAACTAAGTTAGCCAGTTGATCATATTTAGACTACAGTACAATCCAATTATGAAATAAACCAATTGTTTACCTGAATGTTCCAACGTTTTCCTGGTGATGTTTGGGGATATGCTATTGCTGGGATAGATTGTTTGGGGGTAAAATTAAACTTCTTCTTTAGTTCTTATTCAGCATTTAAGCCTTGGCCAGGAAAGTCGGCCTAATGAGGATGATGGTATATTCCACTCATGAGAATGAACTGATTCATGCTGTCATGTTTATGTAAAATTATATGTACAATATCTTATGGCATTTTCTGACCTGGCCAGATGGTGACGAGAGACCTCTTAAAGACAAGCAAGACTCCATCACCTCTGCCTCTAAAGGTACAGTTTAAAGTATGACAATTACGCTGCAGTTAGTCTGAAGTTATTATAAAGGTGTATGTGTCCGTACACATACAGTACATGCATGTACAATCACATCAATGCAAAGATTAAAATGATAAAGAGGATGTTAATAGTAGCGTATATACACCTGCCCCTGAGTGTTTTGTTTGTTTCTCCAAAGACCAAAGCCTGATGTCTTCCAGGCACAACTTGAAGCAGGGGAACGTGGACCCTTTTCTCTTACTCTGACTGCGGATATAACAAAGAATTATTGTGTTTCATTATAGTCAGATTTGGTCAGGGTCAATTTGGTGTACCAGGCATACAACACAAGATACAGTACAGCCCTGCATGTAGACAACATAGATGTTTGCAAATGATGCCGTAAAGTAACTATGTTGATGTGTCAGTCTGTCTGCCTGTTAGCCTTTGTCATGTTTTGTCCACTACGGACTGCCTGTCCCCATGACTTACCTTTGATTTGGCCTCTGTTTTTCCAAGATCTCCCTCCTCCTGGGCCAATCAAGATCACGACCGTTGCACATGGCGCTGTGTCTCTGAGCTGGGAACCTCCGAAAGGACTGACAAAGTCTATGAAATTCAGAGTCACCTGGAAAAGTGAAAGGGAAGGAGATCTGTACCGATCTGAAGTGCCAGTTGCAAATCATCGCATTCAAGGCCTCACTCCAGGAGTGAAATATGAATTTACTGTAGTCACCATCAGTGACAGTGGTGGGCAAAGTACGAGTGTTTCAACAACCCATACAACAGGTAAAGCCTCATAATTTTAATTATATTACATTTTTATAGTTTACTATGACCATATTTTTCAGCAGATATAGCAGGTTCAGAATTTTAAATGCAGTTGAATGTAAAAGTTTGGGCACCCCTATGGGGAAAAAAACAGTCTGTTAATTTTCAAAGTGAAAGAAGTAAAATAGAACCCCTCCAGCAAAGAAACATTCACCAATGAGGCAAAACTGGAAGGAAAAACTGAAAAAGTACTTTTTCAGTTTTTAAAGAATTAATAGTAATTGTGGCCTATGCAAAACATGTCAAAACAGGTCGTGCCGCTTTGCGCTATACAACATCCGCAAAATCAGGCCGTACCTAACCCAGTATGCCACCCAGCTGCTGGTGCAAACCTTGGTGAGTTCCCGCCTGGACTACTGCAACGCCCTCCTAACGGGCCTGCCGGCTTGCGTGGTGAAACCACTACAGATGATCCAGAATGCGGCGGCGCGTCTGGTGTTCAACCAACCGAAAAGGGCACACGTCACCCCGCTACTCATTGAGCTCCACTGGCTGCCGGTAGCTGCTCGCATTAAGTTCAAGTCACTTATGCTTGCCTACAGAGTGCTTGCTGGTTCTGCTCCCA
The DNA here is from genome assembly GCF_900700415.2 of Clupea harengus. Taxonomy (NCBI): domain Eukaryota; kingdom Metazoa; phylum Chordata; class Actinopteri; order Clupeiformes; family Clupeidae; genus Clupea; species Clupea harengus. The sequence goes on from NW_024879583.1 coordinate 93,212, forward strand.
CCTACCTAAATGCTCTTGTAAGGGCAAATGTTACACCCAGGACGCTGCGCTCGTCTAGTGAGCGCCGTTTGGCACTGCCGTCTGTGCAAGCACGGCAATCCAGACTATTCTCATTTGTAGTTCCACGTTGGTGGAACGAACTGCCTAGTACTACCAGAGCAGGGGCGTCCCTCTCTACCTTCAAGAAGCTTTTGAAGACCCAACTCTTCAGAGAGCACCTCCCTTCCTAACTGGCACCTGACTAGCGCTTAACTTGCACTTCAGCAGTTACATTCCTGCACTTCTTTTTCCTTTTTTCTAGGTTGTTGTTTTCTAATTCTCATGTAAAGTAGTATTTATTGTTACACCATGCTTTTTATTGCTCTTAGCTTGACTGTTCTCTCCCTTGTACGTCGCTTTGGACAAAAGCGTCTGCTAAATGACTAAATGTAAATGTAAATGTCTGCACTTAATAACATTCCTTGGTCAGGTATCACAGCTTGCAAATTATTTTTGTAGACAGCTAAAAACAGACACTTCACATATTGGGATACATTTAGGCTGTCTTGCATGCACATCCTGTTCCAGATTTACCTCCAGATGTTCAATCGCAGACAAGTTTAGGGCCTGCAGGTTAAAGCTACTGTTAAAAAAGCTACATAATTATGTCGTTGGTGAAGTTTCCCTCTGATGGCTCTTGTTGTTTCAAATGTTGTAAGACAATGTTTAACACAAGCAGCACCACATCCTGGTGATGTTTGGGGATATGCTATTACTGGGCTTGATTGTTTGGGGTAAAATTGCACTTCTTCTATAGTTCTTATTCAGCGGAATTTAAGCCTTGGCCAGAAAAGAAGACGGCCTAATGAGGATGATTGCATATTCCACTCATGCGAATTAACTGATCTTGTTGCTTCATGCTGTCATGTTTATGTAAACTAAAATGTACAATATCTTATGGCATTTTCTGACCTGGACAGATTGTGATGAGAGATCTTCTAAACACAAGCAACACTCCACCGCCTCCGTCTCCGCCTCTGAAGGTAAGGTTCAAAATATGACAATTACTCTGCAGTTAGTCTGAAGTTATTAGTAAAGGGGTGTATTTGTCCATACACATATAGTACATGCATGTACAATCACATTAATATAAAGATAAAAAGGATTAAGAGGATGTTAGGAAAAATGACTTACCTTAAAAACTATAGACTGCAAAATACCTGCATAATGTGACCAGTGTTTCAGTTGAACCAAATGTGTTTCCGTCTGACCTAAAATATAGTGTGATTGACGTCCATATTAAGGGGCAAATGTTTCATGTTAGCGCCCGTTATAGGCGTAATTTAATCTCAGTGTGCAACTAAAAACATGGCATGGTCTGTATGAACAGACCACACATGGCTAAAACCACATTCTGCCTGCTCCATTTGCAAAGGCATTTGTGGGAAAAGTGGTGGTTTTGGGCACAATTATGGGAGGAGAAACTTTATCCGCATTTAAAAGTAGGTGTAATCTAGATTGCATGGACAGGAGAAACTTCCACAACCAATGGAATCGGTATTCTGACCACCAGCTCATTTGTACCATGTTATAAGTAACCTTTACTAACGATTGCCTTTTATTTGTCTTGCCATCACTTGTTCACTGCATCCACTTCCCTATACGTAGATGCCTGCCACACTATTAGATTAGTTTGTCAAAGCTGCACAGGTGGTGTAGAATTACTGGCCTGTATTATCTCTGTTTGATAAAGCCTTATTAGCATGTATTCCTGATCACAAAACTCTTGATTCATTTTAACGGTGGTCTGCGGTAGCATGATTCCATTCAATTGTACCTGTGATGGAAGGATACCGTTCAGTTGCAGGCACAACCAATTAGGATTGTGGTTAGAGGGCAGTGACATGCATTGATTGCACGATCAGCTGCAGGTTTAGTACATTCAGCAGAAAATGAAAAGGCACAGTGTGCTTTTTGTGGACCTGCCAAGTTGCTGTTGACGCTGGGTTCTCTAGTGTATGTACACTACGGGCCGCGTTAGTCTAGCGTACAGTACCAGTCAAAAGTTTGAACACACCTTCTCATTCAATGGCTTTTCTTTATTTAAATGTTTTTGTACATTGTAGATTAATACTGAAGAAATCAAAACTATGAAAGAAGAAATATGGAATTATGTAGTAAACAAAAAGGTGTTGAACAAATGAGAATGTTTTAGATTTTAGATTCTTCAAAGCAGCCACCTTTTGCTTTGATAACAGCTTTGCACAGTCTTGGCATTCTCTCAATCAGATACATGAGGTAGTCACCTGGAATGGTTTTCAATTAACAGGTGTGCCTTGTCAACAGTTAATTTGTGGAATGTCTTGCCTGTGTTTGGGGTCATCAGTTGTGTTGTGCAGAGGTATGGTTGGTATACAGTGAATAGCCCTATTACTACTAGTACGACTACTTCACTAATCCATATTATGGCAAGAACCACTCAACTAAGTAAAGAGAAACGACAGTCCATCATTACTTGAAGACGTGAAGGTCAGTCAATACGGAAAACTTTGAATGTATCCTCAAGTGCAGTTTGCGAAAACCATGAAACGCTATGATGAAACTGGTTCTCATGAGGAACGCCCCAGTAAAGGAAGACTAAGACCAAGTTCATTAGCGATACCAACCTCAGAAACCGCCAATTAAGAGTACCTCAGTTCAGAGCCCACATAAATGCTTTTGTTTAAACATCTGCATGCTGCTCTCTTAGTTGTTGTACACTGCACAATCATCTCTCACTCAAATGTTTTAATGTGATTAAGCACAAACTTTCCTCACCTTTACAGGTACAGTTACTAATCCATCACACTTTTTTAACAGGCCTTGTCAATGGGAAACAAAGTGGTTCGGACAGGGCCATAAACAATTCCAGCCAATCAGCACTGTTGTCCAGGAACACGAAGGGAGGTGTGTAATTTGATTATCTTTTTAGCTCAAATATCAACAAACTTTTTTCCAGAATCACAAAAGACAAATATTTCTTTTTGTAAGGTTCTATATTCAGTTCTGACTAGCTGTTGGCAGCGTGTGGTCTCCCACAGGGGAAGCAACCATAGGACTAGCGCCCTTGATGGTGTGCTTCAGCACAATTTATAACTCCACCCATCCCCCTGTGTTTCAAAGCAGCTTATTCTCCATGTCACTTTTCTCATCTAAACTGTCTTTCCATCGACAGTGTGTAATTCAAACAGTTAGTTTTCCCTATGCTGATATCTGCACATTTTAGTTTGGTGTAGTTGTGGTAAAACATAATTCTACTATATCGTAAGGAGGAGTGGATACACTTCGGAATTAAGTGATTGACAGCCTTCTTTGGAAGAGACAGCCGCAGAACCTGAATCATGCCCTTGCTTGCTCATTATGTGGAGTACCTGAGTTTGTAGGCTAGTCAAGTATGCCAGACAACTGTTAAATCTAAAGGTTTAGATAATCATATCCTTTTGTTGTGCCTTCGTTCGTTCATTTACAAAGTTTTCTGACAAACCAATATATAATTTTAGCGACATTATGAATTGTATCCGTTTCCTGCTTTTACAAGCTAATTGGGAATAGCCTAAGACAAATGACACTGGTAGTTCTGGTTTTGATTGCATAGGAAATTGTTTTTGTGCCACACACTGCACCTTGACATCAGGACAACAAGACGGGTCTACCAGATAAGTAGGCGTGGTGGACTTCTTGTCATTAGGTGTACCTGATTTTGACTCTTGTCTCTACTGTGCAAACTCTTGCTCCAAGTGACAACATGGCGGAGGGATTTTAGCTTATTTTCTATAGAACGGAAGGGCATGAAGACCTCCACCTCTATATACAGTCATTGATTTAACCAAAAACAGCTGTGCTGATGAGACACAAAGGTGAACATGGTTATAGTATTTAGAGGATGCTTTCATCCAAAGAGTCCTACAAAACAAATTAGAAAAAAAGCCAATATTAACAACAACCAAAGTAGTACGAACCATATCCGAAAATGCATATAACAGCATTGTGTATCAGAATTAACAATAATAACTATAATAGGCATAATATGAATATTGTAGGGCTTGTAGAACATAGAATGTTCACAATTAGAGAATTATGAGTTCTAAAGAGGTGAATCTTTAAACTTTGTGATACTCCATGAATGTGCCATGGCTGTCAGGTGATCAAACAGCACTAGGTAGGTCATTCCACCATTAAACCAGTTGTTTACCTGAATGTTTCAATATTTTCCTGGTGATGTTTTGGGATATGCTATTGCTGGACTTGATTGTTTGGGGTAAATTGCCCTTCTTCTATAGTACTTATTGAGCAGAATTTAAGTCTTGGCCAGAAAAGTCTGCCTAATGGGGATGATAATGTATTCCGCTCATGCAAATGAACTGATCTTGTTGCTTCATGCTGTACAATATCTTATGGCATTTTCTGACCTGGACAGATGGTGACAATAGACCTCCTGAACACAAGCAATACTCCACCAGCTCTACCTCTGAAGGTATGGTTTAAAATATGACAATTACTCTGCAGTTAGTCTGAAGTTATTATAAAGGGGTGTATTTGTCCGTACACATATAGTACATGCATGTACAATCACATTAATACAAAGATAAAAATGATTAAGAGGATGTTAGGAAAAATGACTTGCCTATGAAAAACTATAGACTGCAAAATACCTGCATAATGTAACTTCAGTGTTTTAGTTGAACCAAATGTGTTTCCATCTGACCTAAAATATTGTGTGATCGATGTCCCTAATAAGGGGCAGATGTTACATCTTAGCGCCTGTGTAGTCACCCCACCCGGACTCGAGCCCGGGTCTACAGGGTGCCAAACATGCACTCTGACCGCAATGCCAAAGAACCAGGATCGATGGCATGGCAGTCAGATCACATACGCATCTGTAGTGACGATCACATCGTCACACTGCCCTCACCCTCGGGAAGCGCACCCTTGTGCTTCACGCACACAGGCATTCCTCGCGCATCCACCAACTGTACTTCTCCCATCCAGAGCGCCCCACACACAAGTGCTTCACTCACACAGGGGTCAACCTAGGGGTCCCTCACACAGTTTTACGGGCATGCCTCCAATGACCTCACAGCGAGCCATCCCACTTCTGACACCATTTGTAGCGGAGGAAGAGTGTAATCACCCCACCTGGACTCGAACCCGGGTCTACAGGGTGCCAAACATGCACTCTGACCGCAACGCCAAAGAGCCAGGCTGGATGGCATGGCAGTCAGAGCACATTATCATCTGTAGTGACGTCACATCGTCACAGCCTGTTAAAGGCATTATTTCATCGCTGTATGCAACAAAGAAAACATGGCATAGACTGTATGAACAGACCGCACATGGCTAAAACCACATTCTGCCTGCTGCAGGAGCGCAGAATGACACGTTTCTGACATTTTCACATGCATTTGTGGGAAAAGTGGGAGTTTTGGGCACAACTATGGGAGGAGAAGCGCAAGGAGTGACTGATTACAGCTGTTTCTCAAAGTCAAGGATGCTTCCCTGGTAGGACAGGTCCTTCCTAGTTTTGATCTTCAGAGGCTAGGCAACACTCCTTCCGAGTAGTCGACCGATATGGGTTTTTCAATGGCCGATGTCGATGCCGAAGTTCAGAAACATTATGATAGCTAGAATAACCCATAGCATTCGTTCCCCATAACGTTGTTGGTAAGCTGATTACATTAACACTAGCTTTCGGACTGCTGACACTCCAGCGGTATCCTTGGAAATTCTCTGAAAGAAGGACTTAATCCTTGGTAGAATTAAAAGGATCCTAGACATTGGAACAGTCCTTCGGCGGGATTCGATGACGTTACATCTTTGAAACATAATCGTTAAGCATCCTTTCTTGACTTTGAGAAACAGCCAATGTATTCTGTTGTATGGATGAAAACTGCAGGGCAGCACACGTCTGAAAATGTTCAGCCTTTTAAAAGTAGGTGTAATCTAGATTGCATGCTATGCGTGGATAGGAGAAACTTCCAGAAACAATGGAATCAGTATTCTGACCACCAGTTTTGCTCATCTGTACATGTTAAAAGTAACCTTGACTATCGATTGCCTTTTATTTGTCTTGCCATCACTTGTTCAACACATCCACTTCCCTACACGTAGATGTCTGCTACACTATTGAGTTTGTTTGTCAAAGCTGCACAGGTGGTCTCTGTTGACACCTTATTAGCATGAATATCTATTTCCTGATCGCTAAACTTTTGATTCCTTTTAATCGTGGTCTGCAGTGCCATGATTCCATTAAATTCAACCCGTGATTAAAGGATACCATTCAGTTACAGGCACAGCAAATTAGAGGGCAGGTACAGAGTGTGCTTCCTGCAAGTCGCTGTTTAAATTACATCTGCCCCTAAGTGTTTTGCTTGTTTCTTCAAAGATCAATGCCTGATGTCTTTCATATTATTTCAAATGTTGTTTTGTTTAGACATCTGCTTGCTGCTGTTAGTTGTTTTACACTGCAGAATCATCTCATCATTGAACACAAACTTTCCTCACCTTTTTAAAGGTGCAGTTTGCCTTTCTAATCCAATACACCTTTTTCACAGGCCTTGTACATGGGAAACAAAGTGGCTTGGACAATTCCAGCCAATCAACACGCTGGCCCTGGAGCACGAAGGGAGGTATGTAATTTGATTATCTTTTAAGCTCAAATATCAACAACTTTGTACCAGAATGACAAATATTGACATCAGGACAAGATGACGGGTCTACCAGATAAGTAGGTGTAGTGGACTTCTTGTCATTGGGTGTACCTGTTTTTGACTCTCGTCTCTACTGCACAACTCTGGCTCCAAGTGACAACATGGCGGAGGGATTTTAGCTTGTTTTCTATAGAACAGAAGGGCATGAAGTCACATCGTCCACCTCTATATACAGTCATTGATTTAACCAATATCAACTGTGCTGTTGAGACACAAAGGGGTGATGGTTATGGTATTTAGAGGATGCTTTTATCCAAAGTGACCCACAAAATGAATTCGGACAAACTGTTATTTCTTCACATTCTGTTGATATGTTTTGTTCATTTTTGAATGTTTTAAACTAAAATTCCTACATATAGGACCTTTTAATAACTACTGATGGAATTTGGATTCTAGTGCCTTCAAGGAAGACATATTACACTCTTGCTACTGGAATGTCGGCGAAATACTCTCTGGGCATCAAAAAATATCTCACACATCTGTCTGAGGTGAAATCGGAACAGACTTGTGATATGATCCTGGCTGCCTGCATAGTTGTGTCTAATGCTGGAAGGGATGTTGAAGCAGCACTGAAAGACATCCCTGGTATGAAGCACAACATTTGGTATTGTTATTACGTTTGATTTAATGTGCTGACCTTCATATGAGCTGCCATAACACATACACTGCTTTTAGTCTGGTCTTGAAACATGCATTTGTATTAATTTGGGCTTGGGTTATTGAAATGGACTTAAATTCAATTGATGCTGAAAGGCTCACAGTTCATGTGGTGATCACAGGACTCCTGGCTAAACAGGCAGTTCCCATATCACACACACAGGCATTTCCCATATCACACACACACATAGGTGGCTGCTCGGTTTCCCAATATTTCATCTACTGTACATAGTCAACAGGTCCAAAGATTTCTAATATTTTGTTATTGTCAAATTTCAAATTAAAATCAGTCCTCTTTCTCAACACTTCAACCATCTCCACAGCGCCCTAACTGGAGACCAGTTAACCTGGCCTGACAAGCCCTTCTTATTGGAGAATTACTAGAATTACAGCCTAGCTGATGGTATCCACATGCTGATCCGGTATAGAGTTGTAGATGTTAGATCACCAAAAGTGTTACCTGAGTTGAATAGATAATTTCGGGCCAAAAGGTGTTAAGAAGTCTTAGTCTTTTTAGTTGTTATATAGCTGGTTAGTATTAAGTGTGTGATACTTATACCCCTTAGTGACATGTATGTGCAGTTTTCTCATCAGTCTTTTATCGTTCTCCTGTTTTACTTTCTGAACAGAAGCCAAGCCGACCATTCTGGTGGTTCTGCACCATACCATTGACCCTGATCATGTAGTACGAGACAGCAGTAAGTTTACCAAAAGGGATGACATGCTCATTGTGGACTGTCTGTTTAATGAGGATGATGGATTATTGAGATGTGAAAGAAATGACATTGCACAATCTACAATGCTGAAATGGATTGACACAAAGGTAATTCCTGCATCGTGAACTACAAGCAATATAAACAAGTATTGTTAAAACCTACAACATTACAATTAAAACATTATAATTATAAACTTGTAATTTTGAGGACAAAGCAGACTACACAGAAAATACCTTCAACAATATCTGGCATTTGATCCAACATGTCAAGCCCTCTTCATTTTGACAAAACACCCATTTGAATTTCACTTTAATACTTCATTTTAAGTCTTCATCAAAAATCTTTGTTTTTTACCCGGAGCAGGTACAAAACGGAGCACAAATCCACCAACCACAAGTATGTAATTCCACTTCATATTCACATTCTCAGTATTAGTTTTTGGTTTTATATATTCACATATTCAGTATTGCTTTAAATATATAAGGCATCTTGTTTTTTCATCGTTTAGCATTTGTCAGTCAGTGACTGTGTGGATTGTGTCTGTACCTTTGGAGAGATTACATACAAACTGTTTATAGACAGATGGATGGATGGACATGCCACAACTAAACACTCTGATATTCCAGGTGTCCACTAAAGAAACATCATGGAGTCTTTCCTCATTTAAGTGGTCCTGATGTCTATGAGGTGATTTGAAGTCGGGCCTTGGAGAATCCCATGATCATCTTGTTCTTATGTTGTTCTTATTTTAAATAGTTTGGCATGAATGTCCGAAGCCCACTCTAAACACAATAATCTTAAACAAATACAAGTACCTACTAATCTTGATTAAATGTTCAAAAGAATGTCTCATCCTTAACTTTCTTAAACATCTTTAACAATGCCTTTTGGAGATCAGTTCATCTTCTACTTGCTTAACTATTCACAGTAATATATATATTTGTTTTGGCATATCACTGTCAAGCAAGGTATCTAAAATTGTGTATATTGTGTAGTGGAACAGATGAACAGCTACACAGTTATCTTGCATACAGACCACGACCCAGAGCGGTAACATGTCCTATGATAGCCATTTCTAATGACTTTGCATTATATCATGTTACGATTGTATGCATATCATAAAGTATTATAATAATGGTTATACTCACAAACAAGTGTTAGACTCTATAGCAATGTACATAATGCATTATGAGGTGTTGATTTGATGTATTATAACTAATGGTAATACCAGACTATATAATCTCAGACCATGGTGCATAGTGCATTATAACCACCAATCCTGCCTAGTTATAAATACACACCAGTCACTGTGCTGATACATTTTAACAATTTATGATTATAGACTGCACATGATGGAATAATACCCTAGTCATTTTGTATGTAACATAGCAGGTCTCTGCTAGCTTTAAGTAAAGTATGAAGATGTTCTTACCAGTATTAAATAGCATAGGCAAGTGTAGGATCATAGACAAAGAGTAAAGCAACCAACACATTTTGTGCAGAAGTTTGTACATTCTTTGCAGAAAATAAAAACCAGTGCAATAGTGGTTTCCAAATTACTTGTGCATCTGTCTTATTAATGTAACCTCAATTTCAATACACCTTAAATGAAACTGCTTTTCAATAGTTCATGCTTTTGAAAATAAAGCTGACTGAACATCACTGTAGCAGCACCTGAACAGTCAAGAGAAAAGTACTGAAACCAATTGAGGTTTTAGTTAGAAATTGGCAAGAGATTACAGCAATTTCAATTACAATCTTCACAAAAGGCAAAAAAACACAACTGTAACTGGTCTCCAGATTAATTGTAACGCATTCTATGTTACTACTGACTACTAGTTACACCTTTATATTTAAACATTATACAACAATACACATATGACCTAAAGAGATACAATTTTGTATTGAAAAAATTACAGCAGATGGACACTCTTTTTAACTTACTCCCTAAATTCTCCAGACATGTCAGTAGAGGAAATAATATCAACCACATCCCAGCAAGGCAGCCCTTAGCTCAAAACTCTGCAGCCTGCTCTGTCCCTGCCTCTCTCGATCAACAAAGACGAGCCCCATATATCCATTCCCCCATTAACAAATAAGACGAAGGGGCGATGCCTCGTCCCACACAGTGGAATTCGGTGCGACATCCTGGCCCGTAAAACATCCCACAACAAAACTCCCCTTGCCACCAGCTTACACTGCTCTACTCTGTGCTAACACAACATGAATCTCCGTGCTTTAGCTATATGATAGACCGATATAATATTATTTATTGTATAAGTATTTTCCAAATATTCATATATGAAAAGTATCTCATTAGTGCTATGTTACAAATAGTGTCCACTAATTCAAAATGAATATGTTGTTATGATGTGCATAACTTGAACTGTAAAATGAATTGGGTACTGTATTGTATACAAGGTAAGTCGGCTTCAGAGAAAACGGAATCTGATTCATGAGGAGGGATTTTGAATCGAGGGAGGGAGAGAGAGGTGTGCGATTTGTTAAACTTCTGAGTTTGTTCAACTTTGTAGAAAAACTGTTAAAGCTCTGTTTCTGTGCATTTGAAGTGTGTGTGTGTGTTTTAAGTTGAGGGCAGGGGGGATTAACTGTGACACCACCCACCAGCTCCAGCCCATCAGCTTCACCTTCCCCACCACAGCAGAGGCCTACGCCTCTCCACAGCTGCCCACCTCAGAGCACCCCCCCTTCTCCCCCACCACAGTGACGACTCTATCCATTATGGAGAGGGACGTCTTCAGACTCTTTAGGAGACAGAACCCCCGCAAAGCAACCGGGCCAGACTCTGTCTCTCCATCCATCCTAAAGCACTGTGCTGAACAGCTGTCACCGGTGTTTACAGACATTTTTAACTCCTCACTGAAGTCATGCCACGTACCAGCCTGTTTCAAAACCTCGACCATCATCCCCGTCCCCAAAAAAACAAAGATCAGTGGACTTAATGACTACAGACCCGTTGCTCTGACCTCTGTTGTGATGAAGTCATTTGAGCGGCTTGTGTTGCGGCATCTCAAAGCCATCACTGACCCTCTACTAGATCCCCTCCAGTTTGCCTACAGAGCTAACAGGTCTGTAGACGATGCAGTAAACATGGCCCTTCACTCCATCCTCCAGCACCTGGACACCTCAGGAACCTATACCAGGATCCTGTTTGTGGACTTCAGCTCTGCCTTCAATACTATCATCCCGGCTCTGCTACAGGACAAGCTTCTCCGGCTGAGTGTGCCTGACTCCATCTGCAGGTGGATCACAGACTTCCTGTCTGACCGGAGGCAGCACGTGCGGCTGGGAAAACATGTCTCTGACCCCCGGACCATCAGCACCGGTTCCCCTCAAGGCTGCGTTCTTTCCCCTCTTCTCTTCTCCCTGTACACCAACAGCTGCACCTCCAGTCACCAGTCCGTCAAGCTCCTCAAGTTCGCGGACGACACCACCCTCATTGGGCTCATCTCTGGTGGTGATGAGTCTGCCTACAGGTGGGAGATTGACCATCTGGTGACCTGGTGTGGACAGAACAATCTGGAGCTCAACGCACTGAAAACAGTGGAGATGGTTGTCGATTTCAGGAAGAACCCAGCCCCTCCCAACCCCATCACCCTGAGTGACGCCCCAGTTGACAGTGTGGAGTCCATCCGCTTCCTGGGCACCATCATCTCCCAGGACCTCAAGTGGGAGCTAAACATCATCTCCCTCACCAAAAAGGCACATCAGAGGATGTACTTCCTGCGGCAGCTGAAGAAATTCAACCTGCAAAAGGCAATGATGGTGAACTTTTACACCTCCATCATTGAGTCCATCCTCACCTCCTCCATCACCATCTGGTACGCTGCTGCCACTGCCAAAGACAAAAGCAGACTGCAGCGTGTCATTCGTTCTGCGGAGAAGGTGATTGGCTGCAATTTGCCATCTCTCCAGGATTTGTATGCATCCAGGACCCTGAGGCGTGCAGGGAAGATTATGGCTGATCCCTCCCACCCTGGACACAAACTCCTTGTGCCACTCCCCTCCGGCAGAAGGCTGCGGTCCCCTGAGCAGCTTCTTCCCGTCTGCGGTTGGCCTCATCAACAAGGCCCGGGACCCCCGCCCCCCAACACGGACTCTAATCCCTTTTTTGCACACTCCTGCTGTAACCTAATATGTGTATTGTTTATTGTTTATTGTGTATGTTTATTGTTTGCACCATTGTACCACAAAGAATTCCTCGTAGGTGAAAACCTACTTGGCAGTAAAAACCTTTCTGATTCTGATTCTGATTCTGATTCTGATTCTGATTAGGTTAACACCAAGCTCTGCCTTAACCTGGATGTGCAGGGATCGGTGAGGGAAAGCCTCCAGGTCTTTTTCACTGTATGTATTACCAACACACTTATTATTCTTAAAAATTACACACACACACACACACATTTTACAAACAAATCAAATGTGGAGTTCCGGTGTGAGTGCTGTGAGGGTCGGGTGTCAACCTTGAGGTGTCATTTCCACACTGCCTCAGTGAGTCTGAAACCTTCACTGTCACTCCATTATAAATGTTTATTTTTGATACAGGACAAAGTTTCCACCTTCAGGTCTTCATCAGAACCTTCACTGCTAGCCCACATTCATTAACCAATATGATTTCATACCAACTTTAATCACAACTTTATGCATTTTTTCATGTTGTCATGTTTTCTTCCGTTTTCTGTTCCCTTTCTCCTCTCCTCTCTCTCTTGTTTCCCTTCTCTCTTCTCCCTTTTCTACGTGTTTATCAGTAGGGTGTTGATCCTCCACCTCAAAAACAACACCAGGCGCTCACACTGGACCCAATTCTGGACCTGAGGACACTATGGGGAAGGTGAAAATGCATATAATGGAGACACACACACACACACTCTCACACACACACGAGTAGACTCAAATACACACATAGAAACACCAAGACAGTAATTATTGTGTTTTAACAGGACTGAAGATGTCCTTAGGACGCCTCCTCCAACCAGAGGTACGTCATTTCACTTCAGTCCCATCCTGCTCATCATAGCTTTCGTGGTCTCACTAGACACATTATAACCTCAGTACTTGACACTTGCAGCACTTGGTAGATGTTAGATAAAATATTAGCAATTTTCATACCTTTTGACAAGCATTTCATGTGTATGATTACTCAACTAGCATGCGTCACGGAATAGATCACACTGAGTAGTTTGAGCACTGGCTGCTGTGTAGATGAAGCTCATCCTTTAACTTTTTGCTCAGCAGTGTCCAGCATAGGTGGAGAGACATGGACAGAGACCCTGGTGAGAGAGAGGGAGGGAGACTCGCATAAGGACATTAAGGCTGTTTGATCTTGTGGGAATGAATGCTATGTGCATGTGTGCGTTTTCTAAATGTCACAAGCAATAGTTGGAGTAATAGTGGGGCGTGTTTGCATCGTGTATTAATACGAAACTTCAAATTGTCATTTCAGGAGGGAAACGAACATTATGCATTAATAAATGTCCTCCGCCACATTAGCTCAGATGCTACCAGCGGTAAGACACACAAACACATACACACATGCAGAGAGAGAGAGAATATTGAGTATGTAAATGTTAAGAAAGGCAGGCATGTCTGACTTCCCAATTATTTTTGATTGGACGATGGCTGGCCACTTCATAGCCGACTGTGAGGAACAGCCAGGCCAGTGGGTCACATACAATGACCACTGTCACAGTGAGAGCTGAGGAGGTCGTCCTCAAAGACAGGGAACATCAAAAAGGTAATTTACACCATCAGCCACAGCTTAACACTAACATCTGTACACACAACCTCTCCAGCGTCCTAATAATAAATAATGACCATATTTAAAACATTCCCTTCCCATGCAGGTGTATAGTATAGTCCATCACACAATGTCTTTAAAGCCTCTACCTAACTCCTGTCTTCCTGCATAAGAGACACACTGTAACTTGGAAACAGTTTTCTTCACACTCTTTGTGTTTTTTATGTCATTTTAGTGAGGCGGATTACCCCCCTCCCCACCCCGTCTGCCTTCTGCCCTCCCCCATCATCAGGGCTAAAAGCACCACTCCAGCGGGCTAGATATCAAATATATGCATCATTTGTCAATGTCATGGTATTCGCGTGCTCAGGTTGAGGGTTTCACACCGAAGTTGATCTAAAGTTGGTTGGAAAATCGACAGACTCGAGGCTGAAATACGTTTTTTGAATGTCGAATAACGAATGTTGAATATAAAACTAACTTCACCACGGTGACCCTGGCCACGTCATCAAACTGAAAGTGGAAGTGTTTGTGAAGGCTCGGGACTGACAGCGTGGCTATTACTTAGTTCCCACCGACCAATACTGCCATCGAGGAGGTATGTTTCGGACAGACCATTCCGTTTTATTGCGTAAATTATCTGTTGGTGGTTTCTAAATAACGACCAAGAACACTCGCGTCTTCCAAATCGGGTGATTGCCGAGTAGTAGCCTATGCTATTTAGACCACCCGGTCAATCCCTCTCGGCTACATTGTCAGCTAGTTTTGCACAGTGGGTAAAGCAAAACATTTCCAGCAAAAGGGAATATTTCTCAATTGACGACATAACATTCTTAATCTAACTCTAACACTTTGAAAATGAAACTTAAAGCAGGCCCCTATTCTTTGCGACGCTGTTTATAAACATGTGGACGTATCTGTGTATCGTAGCCTATGTGCGTGTCTCGTGAATATTGAATCATCCCCACGTTTGTTCAGGTGAAAGGCAACCGACACCAGATAAATCACGAGTGTCAAGAACATAATCATGAATGACGGTCAGAACACAGGAGAAAGTACTGAACAAGCTGTCAATACTGCTGGGCAGCGAGACCTTAATGATTGTCAGACGAACGCCTATTCACTTCAGGAGTGTGTGGACGTTGGGCCACACATAACACAACCGTGAGTAAACCACAGCCAATGCACAGCATATTAAAGGGAAACTAAGGGATTTGTTTAATCTGTTCCCGATTTGCCCATATTTTTGGGTCTACATTTTCATTTGGGACAAAAACGATCGAAATCGGTTCAGCATTTAGTTAGCACGTTATAACTGGTATTGCAGTTTAACAGGTGGCCATGTCATCTGGTGAGATTTGTATGCGTATTCCAACTCTTGAGCGCCAGATATTGTCGTTCGCAGATTCGTAATTTTCACAATAAGTAGGCCTACCTGTGTGTCTGTGTCAGTGACGACGAAATGCTGAAGACCTCGCGGAAAAATACATGCTTGATAAGTGTCCTACCGTTTACCTGTGTCTGTTGACCTCAATAACTGTAAAGAAACTACAAAATGACACAGGTCTATCTCGGTGCGGATCCTTTCCATGTAGTCTGACAGTTTGACAAGTAGCCTACATTATGAGACTGTCAGTGGCGGCGGATATAATCGGTTTATTTTGACGCGGATGCATGGCCCATAGGATGATTCATTAGGATTAGCGTTATAGCGATTTCGATAATTTTTTCCCATGTAAAATGTGGACCCAATATAGAAAAAAGGGCTGAGTTTGGAAAAAACCATATTTCCTTTTAACTGAACAGCAGCTAACACAAAAAATGTCTTCGGGCAGATATGTTGTCTCTCCTCCTGGGCAAATCAAGATCCCGTCTGTGACACATGATGCTGTGTTTCTGAGCTGGGACCCTCCTGAAGGACTGACTGAGTCTCTTAGATTCAGAGTAACCTGGAAATGTGAAAGCACAGGAGATCTGCTCTGTTCTGAAGTGCCAGTTCCAAATATTTGCATTCAAGGCCTCACTCCAGGAATGAAATATGAATTTACTGTAGCCACCATCAGTGACAGCGGGAGGCAAAGTAAGAGTGTTTCAACAACCAGAACAACAGGTAAAGCCTTATCATTTTAATTATATTATATTGTGCATGCAGTTGTATGTAAATGTTTGGGCACCCTTGTGGACAAAAATAAATTTGAATGTTGTGGTACCTTTTACGTTATGAACTTTAAACAATTAAAAAAATAATAGTCATTATGGCATGTTTGGACACCCCTAGTTCGCATTTAATAACACTCCTTTGTCAGAACAGAACAGATCCACTCACATGCCTACCATTTCTCAAGGGGTTCTTTATATCAAATGCTGCTCTGTCCAACACAGCAGTTATTTCCAAAATGACTATGGGTTATTTAGATTTTAGCTTGCAAACATTCCCATTCATGATGAGGTCCTTGGTGAAGTTGCCCTCTGATGGCTCTTGTAGAAAGACGATGTTTACCCCAAGCAGCAGTGAAGTGGAGTACCCTTAAAGGCCCCGTCACACCATAACGTTCTGGTCAACGTTCTCTGAACTTTCTAATCGTTCAATTTCGAGCATTCTAGGGCGAGGTGGACAAATCTGGCGTGTGACTTAACGAAAGAATAGCGTAGGACTGACGCATGACTACTAGCGTGGGACTCACGCATGAGGAGCATATAACAGCGACTTGTGACGTGTCACTGGTGCGCGACAAACGTGTGCTGACTAGAGCAGTGGTTCTCAAACTGGGATCCGCGACGCCTTGCCTGGGGGTCCGCGAAAAAGTCTGGCTTCCAAAAGTTTTTTTATTTATTGCAATACAGTATATAAAACGTATAGACTAATGTTGCACGGTGTACCGGTACTAGAAAGGTAACCTTACGTAAAAAACGATACGGATTTGCATATTTTTAGTATAGGTACTTCATTAAAAAAGCACGCAATCAGAGCGCACTCACTGTTCCACTCCCTGGCTGGCTGCCTGCACGCATTGACTGCAAGGGCGGGGCTTCCCTGCTCTCACACACTGCGAGTGATCTCAGGGTAGACATGGCCTCATGTGCAGGAGCTCTTGCCGACCGTCCTCGGCTTGTATTAAAAAACAAATATGTCAGAAATAAGATCTGGAACTACTTCGGATACGAAGCAGAATGCGAAGGAAAGCCATCGACACACAGAGACCCGTCTGTAAAACATGCTTCAAAGTCACTCTGGCAAAGGGAGGCAACACGTCAAATATACCTCTCAGACAGACACCCTGAACTTTTCAGAGAGTTCAAAGAACGACAGGTTAGCAAATGTGATTATAAACATGAACACCCCCAAGCTCACCCATATAGGCTACAGCCTAACACTAGTAGTTTTAGCCTAGTTTAGCGACAAGCGATTTTCCCCATCACAGAATTTTGACGATGCGTAGTACAATGATCATAGTGCAGTGTGGCTAACGTAACTAAACGCTAGTAATGTTAACTGCCATAATCTGCAAGTGATGCATTTAATCTTCCATCAGTACGGGTCTTGTTTATTGTTGCAGAAGGCCCTTTTTAAGGATAGGTTAGCCGAAGGCATATCGGATGGCCCTATTGCATGTATTCTCGTTTAAGACGTTGATCTAGCTTTCAATTTGGCTGCAAGAACGTAGCCCAGTTCATTGTAAAAATTAAACTCTAGGAAGAACACGCTATACGTGTACAATCAATGCTATGATGTCACCATGTAGTTTTCATTAAAATCTTGCTGGAGGCTAATACTAATATTAATGCCATTTGTTAAGTGTTCGTGACAACCTTAATACAGACAAGTGCGCATCACATCAGCCATAAAACAACAGCAGATATCTGGCTCGCAAAGGATGCCATCGTTCAGTGACAACAAGACCGGGTAAATAAACTGGACTGGACAAACTATGAGCTGAGAGACAGGCAAACCCTTCTCATTGATCACACACATCATATTTTTTGTACCGAGATTTGTACGGAGTGTCAGTCGGGGATACACGTTTTTGATAACATTAGGTGGATATTTCATGTTTGTTAATGTCTTTGTTAAAAATAAATCTTCAGAATCATCTCCGTTGGAAAACCCTACAATCTGCTTTGATAAAAAAAAAATTCCATCAATATGTTTTTATGTAAGGTAAACATTATTTAGCTTCTCAGCACATTTTACAAAAATATAATTTAAAAATCTATCCTACATACTGTCAAGTAATGCCAAATGTAATACAATGACTATCTAAAACTCTTGTGATATTAGTACTATATGATTTTAGAGTAAAAGAGTCCAAAAGCATATAACATTACAAATAGCTATAAGCCTATATGGATTAATTTGGGATGCGATTATGAGGGGGTCCTCGGAAAATGTTCTGCCCTTTCAGGGGTCCCTGGCCCCATAAAGTTTGAGAACCCCTGGACTAGAGCATGGATCGGGCCGAATGTTTCTGTCCAAGCCCGACCCGCGTCCGACAGAGTAGTAACCGAGCCCGGGCCGAGTCCGACAGCCATTCAAATATTTTTTCCCAAACCCGAACCCAGCCCGACGGAATCAATTTCTCAACTGTTCATACTAATGCCACATCTACGTAAGTTTTTTATGAATAGCCTGGCTTTATTAAACTCAGGCATCAACAGATAAATGCTCGCTCATACAAACAAGCGCTGTTAAACGCATAAGCGTGCACAAGAAGGCCAATAAGCATATTTAAATTAAATGATTCACATTGCAAGAACGTGTTGTAAAATGGCGCGGCTCCTTTAAGAGCAGCACGTACAGGGTGGGTGTGCTAGAGAGAGAGAACGGTGATGCTTATGAATAGTTTGGATTTAGCGAAAGTAGCTAAAAACGTATGTGCTGTAACAGTGTTAACCAGTGTGTGAATAATAAATCCTCAGAAAAAATACAGTGGGCATTTATTTACTAACAAGCAGCAGATGGAAAGGGAATTAACCGCGAAGTTAAAAACATGTAATACTAGTCTCCCCTGCAATCTCCAACTACGGTCAGAGACAGACAGCAGGAAAGGTTAACAAACGGAATGAAATAGCCCACACATTACACACGCTATGCCTTTAATAAAACTCACGTTGTATGCTAAACCAAGGAGGCACAACAGACAAGTCTTACCATTGAAGATCTTTTTTTTTCTTGAAAAACTATCTACATAGTCCAACCATCGAGGTTTAATCCATGTTGTTGTGGAGACAGAGGATTGCATCAATCATATTTCATTCAAACTTCACACTTCTTACATTGGACATATCCAACAGCCTAATTAGAATCTGCATCGACTACTAAGCAGAAATATCTCCATATAGATTTCCCTTCGTTTAGTAGCCTATCGTTTTAAACTCTCCAGATGACAGTTTCTCTTTAACTTCCTCCTTGATGCCATTTTGCCACCTGTAATTGCATTGTCACAGCTAGGACATAAGCAAATTCCCGCCACGGGAAGAAGGCTGTTATCCTAAATTGATTTATTTTATTCTCAAAAACAAACTTCTGCATACACGTTGACTTCACTATTTAATAAGATATTTTAAAATATGGAATGTTCAAAGCATTATGGCGCTGATGTGTCCGAGCCCGACCCGAGCCCGATTATAATTTCTAAATATTTGTCCGAACCCGGCCCGACCCGTCGGGTCCCGACGGGTTCCGACGGGCTCGAGTCGGGTATCCATCCTCTAGTGCTGAGGTGTCTGCTACTAGCGCTGCTGCAAGTAAGAAGATGATAAATGCTGCTGAAAGAAGAATACAAAGCCTCTTTCACTAGCAATGTGTTTCTCAATGTTTATTATCAGAAAACATCAACACATCCACACACATTGTCCATGTCACAAGAGTCTTCATATCATATCCATCTGCCATGGAACAGCATCAGCTATAACAGTGCTCAGCTATGTTCAAGTTCAGTACATCTACTTCATGCTGGGCTCAAGCAAGCATATATACCCTCCACTCCGCTTTTCGCTAGATTATGCAATTACCTTGCATGACATGATAGCATGGAATATGTAGATTTATAGTGCACAGAATAACGTTTGCAATGATGTAAGTTGCGTTTGTTGATCACGTATGGTTAATAACATATTAATTGTAGAAGGGACATGATAAAATCAAGATCTTCCCTTGGTGAAAAAACTTTTGCCGATATCTTTGTATGAGAGATGGGTTAGGTGCTCAAATTTCCCGGGATCAAAGAGGACGTTAGTAGGCATGTCCAAACAAAAAATCACTTCTCAGGATTGCTGCGCACATAAGTTATTTCGGGTGCATCAACTGTACTCAGTCTACCCTACCCAACGACTGACTACGATAGCCAAACGCGTGCAAAGTTAATAAAACGTTCCACGAAAGTTCTGGTCTCCATGAAAACTTTTGTGCATGTTCAAAAATGTATTTTCGGACCAGCGTTCTCCGCCGATCACCGACGATTACTGACGATTACAGCGTTCACCAGCTTTCACACAACGCTCTTCTGGTGCTATACCAGCGACCATGGATGATTACCAACGTTTCCTCTAACTTCATAGAACGTTGACAAGAACGTCATGGTGTGACGGGGCCTTAACAGCCATTTCTTAATAATATTTCATTGGAAATTTCAAGCTGGAAATGCTTTGATATCTTATAAAACCATCTGCTGCTTTGTGGGCATCAGACAGGTTCATTCAGATCCTCTGTCAATTGCTGAGAGAAGAACTATGTTTGACTGTTGCCAAGACATTTGAGGAAACAGAATTCATTGACATGAGCTGACCATACCGAATGGAAACTATTGATCTTTTTTACAAGTCCTAACGACTTAAATAAGGCTTGACAAGGTAATGTTATGTTCTGAGACTGGTGGAAGTGGAATGATGCCCAAACTATTTCACATGCCATAATTACTGGTATTTTTTGTTCTATTTCTAACTATGTCATAAAAAGTGCAGAAGCATTTGAAGAAATCCTTATTTTCTAATTTTCCTTTGCTCCACGGATTTTATCAACAAAAAAATATGGATCTTGCTCAGGGGTGTCCAAACATTTGCATACAACTATATATTAGAATGGTCCCAGCAGTGATATTAGCGCCTAGAGACAATTGTATTGTTATGGCGCTATATAAATAAAATTGAATTGAATTGAATTGATATTACTGAATTAAACATGCATTAAAAGTTCAGTGTATTTCCATGTTCCTGAAAACTGAGCAGTTTTAACAAAAAAAATATGATTCATTATCCATATATATAATGTGTTACTGCAATCCATTCTTCCAGATGTTCTTGAGCCAAAGGAACTGAAGACTGAAGTGACCACAACATCAGCTCGCCTTAGCTGGACTCTGCCATATGAGATGGACCTGACTTCTCATAGTTTCTGCATATCTTACTCTAGTACAGGGAAAGATAAAGAGTTTATCTCCACTTCCTCGTACTGCACAGTCATCACAGGCTTGCAACCAGACACAAAGTACACTGTCAATGTCTCCATTGTGTGCCACAGTGGAATTTGCCAGCCTGCTACAACTACCTTCCGTACTAGTATGTCAATTACAATATTATTTAATTAATTAAGTGGAACCGTTTCCACTGTATTGGATTTTATGAAACGTTTCAAAAATGTTCACAGGTCACAATACTTTTCCAATCTTCACCACAGCCAATTTAAATGAGTGGCAAAGCTGGCAAACAGGAAGTGAGGTCATACTGTATCTCGGCAATGCTTTGATGTATACAAAAATAGTTCTTCTAATGCTGTGGGAGGTACCAAGGTTGAGAAATGGCAACTTGTCATGTAAACCTAATTGATGTGGTGGTCATATTGTATTTGACCAAAAGGTTGAAAAAATGTTCAAAGGCCACACATGTTTTCCCATTTTCACCAAATGTTTGCTACAGATGATCTTCAGACCAATCCTTACCAAAATGATCAGATGGATTTAAGATTTTCAAAAGCGTTTGTCCAATACAGCCAATCTAATTCAGCAGCAAAGCTGCCAAACAGGACGTGAGGTCATATCTGAATTAATTGACACTAAACTTTGCATAAAGACTCACAGACCCCTTCCTGAGCTTTAGAAAAAAAATATAATGCCATTTGACCACTGGGGGGTGATGCAATACAGCATATCGAGTTTGTACATGAAGTGCCCTCATATCTTGGCTTACCTTTGGTCAGTTAACATACAAAATTGTTGTGAGTGCTTATGGCAATGTCCTTGACATAGTGACATCAAGTTCCCATGGAAACTGTGCTCTGCAGGACTGCTTGACCCCCTCATTGCTGTTTGGAGCTGTATTTGTGTGATTGCGATTATGCAATCACATATTGTTCTTCTTACGTTTAAGTTGTCTCCTAAAATGCCTTCAAACTGCCACCGTAACAGTCATATTTTATGGCGTCTCTAGGTAGGCCATTCCACCATTAAACCAATTGTTTACCTGAATATTTCAATGTTTGGGGATATGCTATTACTGGGCTTGATTGCTTGGGGTAAAATTGCACTTCCTCTATAGTTCTTAGTGAGCCGAATTTAAGCCTTGGACAGAAAAGAACTTGGCCTAATGAGGATGATGGTATATTCCACTCATGCAAATTAACTGATCTTGTTGCTTCATGCTGTCATGCTTATGTGAACTATAATGTACAATATCTTATGGCATTTTCTGACCTGGCCAGATGGTGTTGAGAGACCTTCTGAAGACAAGCAACACACCACCTCTACCTCTGAAGGTATGATTTAAAGTATGACAATTACTCTGCAGTTAGTCTGAAGTTATTATAAAGGGGTGTATGTATCCATTCACATTCAGTATATGCGTGTACAATCAAATTAATACAAAGATAGAAATTATTAAGAGGATGTTATAAAACATTACTTACCTATAAACAATTATAGACTGCAAAATATCTGCATAATATGACTGCAATGTGTTTCCATATGACCTACAGTGGTGCTAGAAGGTAGAAGAACTGGGTCCACTTTATCAAGTTTTAGGACGTAGATGAAGATATGATCACATGTTAGATTAAATTTATGCAGATATACAGAAAATTCTAAAGGGTTCACGAACTGTCTAGCACCACTGTAAAATATTGTGCGATTGAGATCATAAGGGGCAGATGTTACATGTTAGCGCCTGTTATAGGCGTCATGTCATCGCTGTGTGCAGTGAAGGAACGGTAGAATTCAAAGGATCCTAGACATCAGAACAGTCGATGTTTCGGGATCGACTAGATCCTAGACATCAAACAGTCGGGATTCGATGACAAAGCATCCTTAGCAGTCATTAAGGATCCTTTCTGCCAACGTGTTCTGTAATATGTATATAAACTGCAGGGGACAGCACACGTCTGAAAAAAAGCCTTTTAAAAGCAGGTGTAATCTAGATATCATGGATAGAAGAAACTTCCATAAACAATGGAATCAGCATTCTGAGCACCAGTTTTATTAATTTGTACCATGTTAAAAGTAACCAGACTGTTAACTTTCGTCACGTAAGAGCTATTTTGTCTACTGTGGACTGCCTGTCCCCAGGACTTACCTGTGATTTGGCCTCTGTTTTTTCAAGAGCTCCTTCCTCCTCGGCAAATAAATATCACGTCAGTGGCACATGATGCTGTGTCTCTGAGCTGGAAACCTCCCGAAGGACGGACAAAGTCTCTGAAATTCAGAGTCACCTGGAAAAGTGAAAGGGAAGGAGATCTGTACCGATCTGAAGTGCCAGTTGCAAAACTTCGCATTCAAGGCCTCACTCCAGGAGTGAAATATGAATTTACTGTAGTCACCATCAGTGACAGTGGTGG
The DNA here is from genome assembly GCF_900700415.2 of Clupea harengus. Taxonomy (NCBI): domain Eukaryota; kingdom Metazoa; phylum Chordata; class Actinopteri; order Clupeiformes; family Clupeidae; genus Clupea; species Clupea harengus. The sequence goes on from NW_024879583.1 coordinate 116,888, forward strand.
GCAAAGTACTAGTGTTTCAACAACCCAAACAACAGGTAAAGCCTCCACATTTTTATTATATTACATTTTAATAGTTTACTATGACCATATTTTTCAGCAGATATAGCAGGTTAAGAATTTTAAATGTAGTTGAATGTAAAAGTTTGGGCACTCCTGTGGGAAAAAGTCTGTTGATTTTCAAAGTGAAAGAAGTAAAATAGAACCCCTCCAGCAAAGAAACATTCAACAATGAGGCTTTCCATTTCAATGTCGTGGTACTTTTTCAGTTATGAACTTAAAAAAAGATTTTAAAGAATGAATAGTAATTGTGGCCCGTGAAAGAATGTTCTGCACTAAGTAACATTCCTTGGTCAGGTATCACAGCTTGCAATTTATTTTTGTAAACAGCTAAAAAAAAATTTTTTCTTGATTTATGAATTTTCACCCACACCTCCCTATAGATAACTTCACATATTGAGATACATTTAGGCTGTCTTGCATGCACATCCTGTTTAAGATTTACCTACAGATTTTCAATCGCACACAAGTTTAGGTCCTGCAGGACATAACAAAAGCTACTGTTTGCATTTCTTGAAGTACTTCATGTTGTATTTTGAGGTATGCTTTGAATCATTGTCCTGTTAACAGACCAACATCTCTTAGGCTTCAGTTTCTTGACTGATTGAATGACATCTGCATTCTGAATTTGCTGATATTTAGAAGAATCCATTCCTCCCTTCATTTGTATGATGTTTCTTGTGCCACTGGCTGCTAGAAAACCCCAAAACAGAATAGATCAACCCAAATGCTTACCATTTCTCAAGGGGTTCTTCATATCAAATGCTGCTCCGTTTTTCTCCAAAAACACCTTTTGTGATGGTGGCCAAATAATGCAATTTTAACTTCATCTCCTCACAGCACTTATTTCCAAAATTATTCAGATTTGACCTTGCATACTACATTACCATTCATGATGTCATTGGTGAAGTTTCCCTCTGATGGCCTTTGTAGGAAGACAATGTTTACCGCAATCAGCACCACACAGTGGAATGGTGTGGGGTAAAAAAAACTTTCAGGCAACGTAGGTGTGAGACTGCAGCTTTATTCTCGGCACCAGGGAAAGTTACAAGCACCACAAGGGTCAAGCAACAAATCCAAAGCTCTGTGGGGCGAGGCCCCTTCTTATTACAAACTCAACTCATGTCACACACAAGCAGTCCCATTTTTATGACTAACAGACATATGACCAAACTAGTTTTGTCTGCTTTCTATCAAGTATCGAAAAGTGATGACTCGAGGGGGGTTTCACCATGCAATATATACATTTCATTTGTCTTTCAATTGTTGTCATCACATGCTCCATCCCATGGTGTCAATTATGTATGTCGGAATCATCCCTGCTGCTGTTTAAGCCATGTATGTTACATGGTGGCATATGACTATCTAAATGTGGTCCCCATGGTCCTGCTAACATGTTTCCCCAGTTCCTTGTGAGGACAAGAAATCTGTGTATGCACCAAAAACCAAAATATTGCAGTCGTAAGAGCTCAGGAGCAGAAAGGAAGAACATATCTTTCATTTTTTCACACAGTAAAAAAAAACTGATCTCCACCAAACACTTTAAGGTGTACTAACACAGAAATGTACCTACAGGTGCACCACCACACCTGTGTCAGATAAATCTTCCTGCAGTCACATGAGGGGATTGGTTGGCCTTTCTGTCCAGCAGACATGCACTTTTATTTGAAAGTGTTCTTGGTCCTCAAGACCTCACCTTGACTTCCACAGTTACCTTTAACAGCCTTTTCTTAATAATATTTCAGTCATTGGGAATTTCAAGCTGGAAATGCTTTGATCTCTTTATAAAACCATCTGCTGCTTTGTGGGCATCAGACAGTTTCATTCAGATCCTCTGTCAGTTGCTGAGAGAAGACCTATGTTTGTGTGTTGCCATGACATTTTAGGAGGCAGAGAATTCATTGACATGAATTGACCATATAAGGCCCAAACAAGTTAATGTTATGTTCTGAGACTTAGAGTGGAAGGGTGCACAGACTTTTTCACATGCCATAATAACATTCTATTTTTAACATTACATACAAAAATACGTGCAGAAGCATTTGAAATCCTCATTTTTAAATGTTCCTATGCTGCAGGGGTTTTATTTATCTGAAAAACCAACAAAATACAGAGGCTCAGGGGTGTCCAAACTTTTGTATACAATTGTATATTAGAATGGCCCCAGCAGTGATATTAGTGAATTAAACATGCACTCAAAAGTTGAAGTGCTGTGTATTTTCATGTTCCTGAAAACTAAGCAGTTTTGCATTTTTCACATCATTCATATATATTATGTGTAACTGCAATCCATTCTTCCAGGTGTTCTTATGCCAAAGGAACTTAGTGTGCAGAAAGTGACCACAAAATCAGCTCGTCTTAGATGGACTCTGCCATATGAGATGAAACTGACTCCTCATAGATTCCTCATATCTTACTCTAGTGCACAGTGCAAAGATCAAAAGTATATCTCCACTCCCTCGTACAGCACATTCATCAGAGGCTTGCAACCAGATACAAAGTACACTGTAAATGTCTCCGTTGAGTGCCAAAACAGTGGGAGTTGCAAGCCTGCTTCAACTACCATCCATACAAGTATGTCATTTACATTATTTCAGGAATGTTTGAAGTTTTTTCATTTCTCTTTAGCTAAAACTATCCTGAGGTTGCTGTACGTAACTGTGATTGGGGTCGAGCATCAAAGCAGCATAGGCACACATTGTGTTTCTACCTATTCTTATTCATCATCATCTTCTTCATCATCTGTATCTATGCATCCGTCATGTCAGCCCCTAGACCCGTACTGTAAAACCTTTAGAAATTTGGCACACTAATTGGGGACAGTCCCCTGATTCTTTTCACCTAGTTTCATCCCGGCGCCTTAAGCGCTCAAGTGTCACCAGTCGGTTGACATTGGAGATGTGTTTATACATATAACATGGTGTGTTTATGCGTATAGCATGGAACTTTCACAGGCCACAGTTTTTTTCCCCATTTTTACCAAATGCTTGATACAGATGATTTTCAGACCAATTCTCACAAAAGTTATCAGATGGATTTTAGATTTTCTGAAGTTATCAGATTAGATTTGTTTCAATACAAGCAAAGCCGCCAAACAGGACGTGAGGTAATACAGCCATTTAACTCATTAACAGTAAACTTTGTGTAAGGACTCAGGGACCCCTTCCTGAGCTTTTTTGGGGGGAAAATTGACTACTGGGGAATGCTGTAGTACAGCATATCGAATTTGGACAGGAAGGGACCTCATCTCTTGGCTTATCTTTGGTCAGTTAACATAAAACTTGCTGTGAGTGCTTATGACAATGTCCTTGATATAGTGACATCAAGTTCCCATGGCAACTATGCTCTGCTGGGCTGCTTGGCCCCCTTATTTCTGCTTGCAGCTATATTTGTGTGATTGCCCAATCCCAATCACATATTGTTCTTCTTACGTTTTAGCTGTCATCTAAAATAACGGTAACAGTAGTTTTTGAAGGTAGCATCAATGTATCCTTGATACTGCCCATTACCCATAAATCTGTGCGACAGCTCCCTCAAGCAACTGCAAATTGTAAACAAAGATGGTGGACCAAACTCCGCTGAGGGCCGTGTTTGGTATGTAAATGTAATTTGCTTAGATTTTTCAAAAGTTACAGAGAAATAGACACTGTACTGTCTGATAACATTGTTTTTGTAACCAACAATAATGTTTGATGTTAGTTGCAAGGCATCTGTCAGCCAACTATCAAACGTTAGCCTCTGTATCTATTCAGCCATGAAAAAATGCTTACTCCATCATGTCAGAATTGGTATATTTTTGCTACCCACTAAGGTTGCGTGGTGTAGCTCACTTTTACACCACTGTTAAATTCAAATCAAGACCGTCTAATGGACAGTGTACATGTGTATTTGTTGACAGTTGACGTTGGGCAGTGTAATTTATTACAAGCTAGCTGAGTTAGCTTTTCAAGGTTGCAAATTAAGGCTTATTGTTGTGTCATTGAGGAGGACTGATTCAACTTTTTGGCATGAGTTTAATTTATTTGGATGCTAGCCTGAGAAAGGACTAAGGTTGATGACTTTGAGCATCTGGACTTGCATTCTTTTGTAACTTTTAGCTCTAGTCAACAAGTGCAGTCCAAAACGGACTCTTTTTTGGTCTCTTGCTCAGTTATTCTCTCTCTCGATTTCTTGCCTCTGCTATGATGTCATACAGAGAATACTGCGCTAGCTTCCTCTAATCGCTAGCAGATGGGTCTAGTTGTTGTTGCGTGAGGTGATGTCATAAAGCATTACCTAGTTCTCACGAGAGGTCTTGCGCCTTGTCCACCAAAGTTACATAGAGCAATACCTGGCAGGCTGTGGCAGTGGCACAGATACCAATCTCTGTATTACAAGTCATTGTACCACCAAAATGATTTTGAAGCTGTTATTTTAAGGTGAAATTGTTACATAATATCTGCACTAGTCTGCACAATATAGCAAAATGTGTATAACAGCAATGCATATCAGACAGTAAAGTTAGTAAACAACTATAATAGGCATAATATAAATATTGTTGGGCATGTAGAACATAAAATGTTCACAATTGTAGAATGATGAGCTCTAAAGAGGTGAATCTTTAAACTTTGTGATACTCCATGAATGTGCCATGGCGGTCAGATGATCAAATACTACTAGGGAGGTTATTCCACCATTAAACCAGTTGTTTACCTGAATGTTTCAACATTTTCCTGGTGATGTTTGGGGATATGCTATTGTTGGGCTTGATTGTTTTGGGGTAAAATTGCACTTCCTGTTTAGTTCTTATTGAGCCGAATTTAAGCCTTGGCCAGAAAAGAAGTCTGCCTAATGAGGATGATGGTATATTCCACTCATGCAAATTAACTGATCTTGTTGCTTCATGCTGTCATGCTTATGTGAACTATAATGTACAATATCTTATGGCATTTTCTGACCTGGCCAGATGGTGATGAGAGATCTTCTAAACACGAGCAACACTCCACCGCCTCTGCCTCTGAAGGTAAGGTTTAAAATATGACAATTACTCTGCAGTTAGTCTGAAGTTATTATAAGAGAGGTGTATGTGTCTGTACACATTCAGTACATGCATGTACAATCACATTAATACAAACATAAAAATGATTAAGAGGATGTTATGAAAAATGACTTACCTATAAAAAAAAACTATAGACAGCAAAATACCTACATAATGTGACTTCAATGTTTCAGTTGAACCAAATGTGTTTCCATCTGACCTAAACTATTGTGTGATTGACGTCCATACTAAGGGGCAGATGTTTTATGTTAGCGCCCATTAAAGGCCTAATTTCATCTCTGTGTGCAACTAAAAACATGGCATGGTCTGTATGAACAGACCACACATGGCTAAAACCACATTTTGCCTGCTGCAGGATCGCAGACTGACAGGTTTCTGACATTTGCACTTACATTTGTGGGAAAAGTGGGAGTTTTGGGCACAATTATGGGAAGAGAAGCGCAAGGAGTGACTGATTACGGCTGTTTTCTCAAAGTCATGGATGCTTCCCTGGTAGGACCGGCCCTAGACATCAGAACAGTCCCTCGGCGGAATTCAATGACATAGCAACCCCTAAAACGCAGTCATTAAGGATCCTTCCTTGACTTTGGAAAACAGCCAACGTGTTATGTTATATCATGTATGTAAACTGCAGGGGACAGCACACGTCTGAAAAAAGCCTTTTAAAAGCAGGTGTAATGTAGATTGCAAGGATAGAAAAACTTCCATAAACAATGTCATCAGTATTCTGAGCACCAGTTTTAAAAGTAACCTTTACTATTATTATTATCACTTTTTCACTTCATCCACTTCCCTACACCTAGAGGCCTGATACACTATTGGATTAGTTTGTCAAAGCTGCATAGGTGGTGTAGAATAAGTGGCCTGTATTATCTCTCTGTTTGATGACACCTTATTAGCATGTATATCTATTTCCTGATCGCTAAACTTTTCATTCATTTTAACGTTCGTCTGCGGTACCATGATTCCATTCAGTTGACAGTAAATTGAATACAATTTTAAAGGCAGTTTTCATGATTACTTAATAAATTCAAAGCAGAAAAGTTTTGTAGGAAGTAGGGGGCTAACATTTTGGGAAATGTCATCTCAGAGTGTATTTCTCCCAAAAATGATCAGCCAAATTTGAGATGGATGCACGTACTTCAATTGACATGGAATGACCCAGTGATATCAAACTATACCTATCTTGATAGCTGGCTTATGGTAAAGCTACGTCTACAGGCTCTGGTGATATGGAATGCTAGATTAACTCATATTTCAGTGCATGACAATTTTAAGCAGTAGGAGTATGAACAGTCTGCTAACGTTATGTAGGCTACACTTCAGGGTGTCACTTTTTGTGTTTCAAAGCAAGTTACTGCTGTCCCAGTTATGAATAACCTTGTGTTATGAGTTAAACTGTTTTATATTTCTATATTCTCTTGATCAATTAAATGTTAATGTCGTTGCAACATAGCGTCGCAAATAATAACCTATTATTCACAATGATTCTGTCAGAATGTGCCCCTGACTTTATAGGTTTAAATGTTGAAAATGTTGCTTAAACATTGAGCATTAGGCTATACTTGCAAACCAAAACTGTGTAAGGGTATAGAGGTAAAATGATGGGGCACAAGCATTGCAGTAAGTCATTACCGTATGTCATTACAGTCAGTATTACCCTATAACATTACTTAGCCCATTTCTGCTCATAATGATCAATGAAGAAAGATGAAAGTTTTATCTACGTCATTGCTAGTTTGCAGTATTTACATTTTATAGAACAAAAATGCTGCATAGGGAACGGTAAACTCTCAAGTACCGGTCAAATTGACCCACAAGAGAGAAAGAGATTGTGTTCATGGTTACCCTTCATACACGTTTATGTGGCCTGATGTGCCACACACTGCACCTTGACATCAGGAAGAGAGGACGGGTCTACCAGATGAGTAGGCGTACTGTATAACATCATTGTATATCAGACAGTACAATTAACAATAACAAATAGTGCCCTGGCTGCCAGGTGATTGATTGTTTGATTGTTGATTGATTGTTTGGCCTTAAATTGCACTTCCTGTATAGCTCTTATTCAGCAGAATTTAAGTCTTGGCCAGAAAAGAAGTCGGCCTAATGAGGATGATGGGATATTCCACTCATGCAAATGAACTGATCTTGTTGTTTCATGCTCATATGTTTCATATCTAAACTAAAATGTACAATATCTTATGGCATTTTCTGACCTGGCCAGATGGTGATGAAATGCATTTTGAAGACAAGCAACACTCCACCACCTCTACCTCTGAAGGTATGGTTTAAAATATGACAATTACTTTGCAGCTAGTCTGAAGTTATTATAAATGGGTGTATGTGTCCTTACACATACAGTACACGCATGTACAATCATCACATTAATACAAACATCACTATAATGGAAGTTATGAAAAAATACTTATTTCTGCTTAATGTGACTTCAATGTTTCAGCTGAACCAAATGTATTTCCATCTGACCTAAAATATTGTGTGATTGACGTCCATGATAAGGGGGTAAATGTTACATGTTAGCGCCCTTTATAGGCCTAACTTCATCACTGTGTGCAACTAAAAACATGGCATGGTATGTGTTACGCCCCTCTGCACCCCCACTGGCCTTACAGTGGCAGTGCAACAGTGTTTGGGTGGTGCCCAGTTGCTACTTTGGTTGATGTGTAGTGCCTTTGTGGGTCACTTGTTATTGGTGTTGTGTGTTCAAGTGTAGCAACTTTGTTTTTGAACCTCTTTGTGCATGTTCATGTGTAATGGCATCCATGTATGTTTGTTGGGCCAGTCTACTTGAAATATCTGGTGAGAGCTTTTCGATTTATGGGTGTGGTTGTGTGCCTGGTTGTAGAGTGCTTTGGTCTCTGAGTGCACACACAAGATGTGACTCTGGCAACTCATTGATCAAGATCATTGTAGTGGCTATAGTGTCTGTGTTGTGCTGTTGCATTGAAGTAAATATGTGGATATTTTAGAGACAGTGTGGTAGTTTAGGGTTTACTGTTTCAGTCAGTGATTTGATGTTTTGGAGTGGCTTTGTTTTTGATCTGTGACTGCTGCACTGTAGCAACAGCTGAGTGAGCCTTGCAGTGTGCAGTGCAACAGTCTTTGGGTGGTGCATGGGCATAATCTTTTCTTGATTGTCCTCACCTGAGAAGGCTGTTTGCCTTCAGAAGGGGGCTTTCTTACCATTTTTACCATGCTCTTGAGACTGGTGCTCACTGTGGTTTTTGTTTTGTTTATATATTTATCCTTTAGATTTCAGGTCTATTAATTTATTGAAATAACCCCCTATTTTAGTAGACTCTGTGATCTGTGTCCAATTTATGTTGCGGCTCATGAGCGAACAGTATGTATGAACAGACCGCACTAAAACCACATTCTGCCTGCTGCAGGAGCGCAGGTTTTGCCAAGATAGCGGAGGTGACCATTAATGACATTTGTATGTTACCTTAACTTAGTCAAGGCAAATAGGCATGAGTCTTCTTTGTAGCAAGCTTTTGAGGTCAGTAGTTCTTAGTTGCTGTTTTCGCCAACTTTTATAGATATATCTCTGCAACACAGAACATAGAAGGACATTGACTGTTATTTCTTCACATTCTGTTGACATGTTTTGTTCATTTTTGAATGTTTTAAACAAAACTGTCTACATGTAGCACCTTTAATAACTACTGATTTGGATCTGAGTTTGGATTATTTTGCCTTCAGGGAAGACATATTACACTCTTGCTCTTGGAAAGTCGGCAGAACATTCTCGGGGCATCAAAACATGGCTCAAACATCTGACTGGCGTGGAATCAGTACAGAGTTGTGACATGATCCTGGCTACCTGTGTGGTTGTGTCTCGTGTTGGAACAGATGTTGAAGCAGCACTGAAAGACATCACTGGTATGAAGCACAACATTTGATATTGTTATTATGTTTGAGTTAATGTGCCGATCTTCATATGAGCTGCCATAACACATACACTGCTTTTAGTCTGGCCTGGAAACATGCCTTTGGATTCATTAGGGCTTGGGTTATTGAAATTGACTTAAATTCAATTGATGCTAAAAGGCTCACAGTTCATGTGGTGATCACAGGTCTCCTGGCTAAACAGGCACTTCCCATATAAAACACACATGTGACTGCCCATATCACACACACAGGCTGTTCCCATATCACACACACAGGCAGTTCCCATATCACACACACAGGCAGTTCCCATGTCACACACACAGGCAGTTCCCATGTCACACACACAGGCAGTTCCCATGTCACACACACAGGCAGTTCCCATGTCACACACACAGGCAGTTCCCATGTCACACACACAGGCAGTTCCCATGTCACACACACAGGCAGTTCCCATGTCACACACACAGGCAGTTCCCATGTCACACACACAGACAGTTCTCATGTCACTCACACAGGCAGTTCTCATGTCACTCACACAGGCAGTTCCCATGTCACACACACAGGCAGTTCCCATGTCACACACACAGGTGGCCGTTCAGTTTCCCAAGATTTCATCTGCATAGTCAACAGATCAAAATATTTCTAATATTCTGTTATTGTCAGATTTCAAATGAAAATCAGTCCTCTTTCTCAACACTCAAACCACCTCCACAGTTAACCTGGCCTGACAAGCCCCTCCTAGTTGAGAATTTCTAGTAGATAATCCGAGCCAAATCTGACCTGATGTGCAGACTGGATTGACAGCCTAGCTGAAGCTTGGTATGCACTTGCTGATCCAATATAGAGTTGTAGATGTTAGATCACCAAAAGTGTTGAATTGAATTGATAATTTAGGGCCAGGAGGTGTTAGGAAGTCTTAGTCTTTTTGGTTGTTACAGTATATAGCTGGTTAGCATTAAGTGTGTGATACGTATAGCCCCTAGTGACATGTATGTGCAGTTTTATCATCAATCTTTTATCGTTCTTCTGTTTTACTTTCCGGACAGATGCAAAGCCGACCATTCTGGTGGTTCTGCACCATACCTTTGATCCTGATCATGTAATACCAGATAGCAGTAGGTTTAACAAAAGGGATGACATGCTCATTGTGGACTGTCTGTTTAATGAGGATGGTGGGTTATTGAGATGTGAAAGAAATGACACAGCACAGTCTAAAATGCTGAAATGGATCAACGCAAAGGTAATTTCTAAAGCTTGAACTACACGCAATATAAATTATATTATTTTAACATAATACAATTATAAAGTTGTAATTTTGAGAAAACACAACCTCAGTCAGTATTTCTTAACAAGGCAGACTACACAGAAAATAGTTTACCTTTAACAATAACTGGCATTTGAACCAATATTTGTCAGGCCCTCCTTATTTTGACAAAACACCCATTTGAATTTTAGGTAACATTCTACTTTAGTGAACAAATGTTAGCCATTAACACATAATTCATTAATGTCTGTATAAGTTCCCAATAAAGTCTGCCTTAAGCATTAGGCCTGTATTCACCAATTTCCTATTCTCACTGAATGTAATTTATTCTTGGTACATCTTTAATAATCAGTTAGTTGGTCTCACCTAAGCTTGCTGATATATGAGAAGAATAAAAATAGAAAGTTTGTTGCTTCCTAACACATTGTTTGAATGTTACGTATAGGGACAGAATAATTGGAGAATAGGTTTTCCTACTGACAAACAATGTATCATTGCTCCAGCAGGTCCAAGTAATGGTCACTGTACTCACCCAGTATGTGGTTAATGGGAGACAGGGCCCCTGCAATGAGCAATGAGTGCACTTCAATCAGTGATGCCTACATAGTATATGATTACTGACCCAACATAAGTTCCCTGTTCTTAAGTGAAGGATTACTTTCCATATAATCAGACTGAAATGATTGTGTCTGTGGCCCACTATGACTACAGTCTAAAATCATCCTAAATAAACTGTAAATATTCCTTTAAAACAGGTTTCTGGTCCTAAAGTGAGCCTATTTGGTAGGTTATCACGAGGTGTGACTGCAGGATGGTGAAACAAAGTTTGCAGGTAGGAATGCTTGTTGTACTGCTATTCTGCCACTATGAGTTACATGTTTATAAATTAAACCTTCTATTTTGATCAACAGACCAACTAGTTGATTATTAAGGAAGAATAAATGAAGAATAAACGACCTTTTCAATTTGAAATTGGTGAATATTGGCCTGATAAATGATTAATGGTGCTTAATAGAGACCTTATTGGACACCAATACAAACACCAATTAGTTAGGTTTGTTCACATTTGTTCCCTAAAGTGAATACTTAATTTGATATTATATAATATAAAATATATATAATTTGATATTTAGTACATCTTTAAATATACAATAAGAGACATCTTGTTTTTTATCTCTTCGCATTTGTCAGTCAGTGACTGTGTGGATTGTGTCTGTACCTTTGGAGAGAGTTAAGACATACTGTATATAGACAGATGGATGGATGCACATGCCACAACTAAACACTCTGATATTCCAGGTGTCCACTACAAGAACACCATGGACTGTTTCCTCACTCTTTAAGTGACCCTGATGTCTATGAAGCGACTGGAAGTCGGCCTTGGAGGATCCCATGATCATCCCGTTCTTAATAATGCTCCTGTCATCAAAGAATTTGTGTTATATATACTATATATAGAAAATATGATATACATTACATATATGCCCACACTTTGGCATGATGCTCCAAGCCTTTTTTTTCACTCTAAATTATATACTAATCTTAAACTAATACAAAAATAATTAGCTAACTTTGTTTAAAATGTTGAAAAGAATGTTTCATCTTTAAAATCATGCCCTTTGTATTCTTTTTTTTGTTTTGCATGCCACTGTCTAGCTAGGTATCTAAAATTGTGTATATTGTGTAGTGGAACAGATGAATAGCTACACAGTTCTCTTGCATACAGACCACGACCCAGAGCGGTTACACCTAAGTTAGTATCACACAGTATGCCCCAAAACACATGTTGTGGCTCCTGACAGCAGAGCCTACACACAACACTTGGAGCGAGCATGGCAGACATTTAAGGTGGAAATACTGGCTCAGCAGGCACCACAGATTTAACACAATAGGCCGTCTATTACATGACGTTAGGAAATAGGCTGTCCATAAATGTTAAACTCCAATTATCTCTCAGTATTCATGCTCCACTTGCAAAAGGTAGGTTGAGTGCAGTTATAGGTTTGTTGAAGTAATTTTGATAATCTTCAGGACAACATTTAAGTCATGTATATTGTTGTGTAATGTTTAGATATAAATATTGGCCGTTCACGTGATGCTACAGTGATGATCTAGCTTTATTTAATTTTTTAAAAGCCCAAACTATTGAAATGCAGATTCGACTTGATGGATAGGAATGGGAAATCATTTACATTTAGGGTGTATTGAAATTGAGCTTACAATAATAAGATGCACAAGTAATTTGGAAACCACTGTTGCACTGGTTTTTATTTTCTGCACAAAATAATGTTATTGAAATTCATGTTGCATTAATAAAAAGAAAATTCTGAGCAAAATGTGTCTCACTTTATTTAGAGCCAAGAAATAGATCTTACAAGCTCTTATAATTTGTCTATATTATCTCACGCCGGCCTATGATATTTCATACTGGTATGGACATTTTTATACTTTACTTAAGGCTAGCAGAGATATGCTATGTAACATTAAAATGACTAAGGTATTATTCCATCTTGTGCAATATCTAATCATAAAATGCATCAGCACAGTGACTGGTGTGCATTTATTATTTAGAGTTTACACACTTGTTTCCATTCCCACAAGTCTGGTTTTGTTAAGAGACTTTCTTGTATGATTCCAGGTTTCACAATCAATTGTTTGTGCGAAGAGAAAAAAAACATATCGGCAGAAAACACTAGCAAAAGCGAAAGACTACAGCAGAGAGCGCAGTGAGGTTGTCTGGGTAGTGATTGATATGCGCATGTGTGTGGTGAGGGGATTTCTAAGTCTGTAGGTCCACATTTACCAACATTGAAAAGGTTGTATTTTTAAACCATGGTAGTTAGAAGTCTATGATGAATATAAATAAATGAGGGGTATTTAAAGTAAACAAGTAAACAATACTGATGCGTATTGGAGAGTTACATCAACAGAGGTACCAATTAATATTGTTTTGTGCTCAGCAAGCTTTCAATACCTGCCTCTTGATTGTGTGTGTGAGAGACAAACTACAATGTACAAGACCGAATATGGACCAGGGCAGCGGGGCACGGCTCGGGTGGGAGACTTGAGGTAAGACCTGAGGCTTCTCAGAGAGAGAAAGAGAGGGAGGGAGGGAGAGAGAGAGGGAGGGGGGGGGGGGGTTCTTAGACTTTGATCAACTTTGCCCACCATGACAATTAAGTTTTACACCTTAGACACTCCTCCTTAAAGGTCTGACATAAGAGGAAGGGCAGAAATAGTCAAAGTTCACATTACAGACTCCATTTTAACAGGAGGAAAAAGCTATCTACTTTCAACTAAACTCAATTTGAAAACCTTAAACTTGGTTATGTTTGATAGAACCATGTGAGTCTAATCTTGAGGAACATGTTCTGATGTGTGTACACATCCATGCAGTGATTTATTTATTTAGAAAAGGTTGTTTCCCCAGGGCACGTATTGCTACAAAATGGCGGCATAGTAAACAGGTCAGTAATTCACACTACTATTCTATAGGCTACACGTTTGAAAATTGTGCTTTGAATTTTAGGTGCATACTGATTATTATTCTTGCAAACTTGATTTTAGTAGGGTAAAACTAAACGCCTTCAGGACATATGTCTGCCTTTAGAGTTGATATACAAAGAAAACTCTCCAAGAGAGATATTTCAAATGTTGAATATTATTTCATACATCTCATTGGTGCTTATGACCCCAGGTTCTTTCATGTCTGCAGTTTTATCAGAAAGGTGTTTAAATGTAGTACGTATTTAAATGCGGGGGCAACGGAACCTCTTGACTTAGTAAGAGGGGCAACGGAATTCAATTAAATTACATTGTATCTATATAGTGCCAAAATGTCTCAATGCGCTCTACAGAGCCCAGAGGGGGCACATCTGCATGGAGCCGGCCAGGTAGAGAGGTAGAGATAGAAAAAGGGCAGGGGGGGCAGAAGGTAGAAATGGGATTATTTCAAATTATTGCAGCACAATGACAGTTTGGTAAACACTCCCCAGGGTGGGACACTACCTCATATGTTGTTGCTTCTCAGAGAGAGAGAGAGAGAGAGAGAGAGGGAGAGGGAGAGGTAGAGGGAGAGGGAGAGGGAGGGAGAGAGAGAGGGGGGGGGTGTTCTTAACTTTGCCCACCATGACAATTACGTTTTACACCTTAGACACTCCTCCTTAAAGGTCTGACATAAGAAGAAGGGCAGAAATAGTCAAAGTTCACTTTACAGACTCTATTTTAACAGGAGGAAGAAGCTATCTACTTTTAACTTAACTCAATTTGAAAACCTTAAGCTTGGTTATGTTTGACAGATACATACATAAAGATTGTATATACATGAAACATACAAAATTAATAGTGGATAAAATGGGGAGAGAGCAGAGAGAGAAAACTATATTGATGGTGGCAATTATTTACATTATGGGTAATGTGTGTACATGTATCATGAGCAGGGTAGAATTAATGCATGACAGTGTGGTGGGGATGGATAGGTGTAGGCGGAGGGCTTCTGCAAGTAGATCAAGTGGAGAGACTACAGCAGCATCCCACAGCAGAGACAGTCTAGACTAGGAGGAGAAGAAAAGAGACAAAGAGAGTGGTGTAAGAAATGAAGGAAGTTTCTTTGTTTTTAATGCAGCAAGCTTTATTCCAGTAAAGTGCAGTAACGAAGCGCGTGGAACTTACTCCGGATTCAGCGGTGTAGGTCTGAACCACAAGCATCTCCAATTCTAGCCTTATACTGTTTTAAGAAACCTCCTAGGCTGTGAATGTAAATGAGCTAGGCTTGTAATGCAAACAGGTCTGGCAACCTTTTGTTGTTCTGTATGATAATCAGGTTTCTTTGACTGAGATGGTTCTCAATGGCCTCCCCCATTCCCATACTATGATTAATTGCAGTCACTCACACCTCAGTTTGCTTCCTGACCCCAGGTGTCTGAGCAAATCCAGTGTGGGGACCTTTCCTTGGTTACCATGATAAGATTACCATTTTGTATAGCATCTGCTGACCATGAATCTCATGTTCACACACAGGATATGCTGTAAATTCTTACAGTTTCAAAATTTTCTTGGTGAAGTTTGGGGATATGTTATTGCTGGGCTAGATTGTTTGAGGTAAATTTACACTTGCTCTATAGTTACCATCATGCAGAATTTAAGCCTTGGTCAGAAAAGAAGTCGGCCTAATGAGGATGATGGTGTAGTCCACTCCACCGCCACCACCTCCGCCTCTGAAGGTATGGTTTCAAATATGACGATTATTTTGCAATTAGTCTGAATGTATTATTAAAGGGGTGTATGTGTCTGTACACCTATTGTACATGCATGTACTACATGTGTACAATCACATTAATACAAAGATAAAAATTATTAAGATAATGTTATGAAAAATGACTTACCTATAAAAAAACTTTAGACTACAAAATCTCTGCATAATGTGACTAATGTTTCAGCTGAACCAAATGTATTTCCATCTGATCTAAAATATTGTGTGATTGACGTCCATAATAAGGGGCAGATGTTACATGTTAGCGCCAGTTATAGGCCTAATTTCATCGCAGTGTGCAACTAAAAACATGGCATGGTATGTGTTACACCCCTCTGCACCCCCACAACAACCAGTGTTTGGGTGGTAAATGGGCATAATTTGCTTGATTGTCCTCACCTGAGAAGCAGGATTGAAAGCAATGTAGAGTTATCTTGTCAGCATACAGTCAGTATTACCGTATCACATTACTTTGCCCATTTCTGCTCATAATGATCATCGGAGAAGGATGAAAAGTTGCATCTGTGTTAGATTGGAGTTTTGTAATTAATAGAGCAAAAAAGATGAGTAGGCAAAAGCAAACTCTCAAATACCGGTCAAATTGACCCACGACAGAGAAAGAGATTGTGTTCATGGTTACCCTTCATACACGTTTATGTGGCTTGATGTGCCACACACTGCACCTTCACATCAGGACAAGAGGGCAGGTCTACCAGATAAGTAGGCGTACTGTATAACAGCATTGTATATCAGGCAGTAAAATCAACAATAATAACTATAATAGGCATAATATGAATATTGTTGGGCTTGTAGAACATAGAATGTTCACAATTGTAGAATGATGAGTTCTAAAGAGGTGAACCTTTAAACTCTGTGCTACTCTATGAATGTGCCATGGCTGTCAGACTGATCAAATAGCACTAGGTATACTGTAAAACATTACAGCTCAATTTAGTTATGTCCACTTACTACCTCTCTAACACAATGAGCTCTGACAAGTTTTGGATTTTGAATTCAACTGTATGAGTTTAAGAAAGTAAAACGTGCAGTTATTCATTGTGTTGACTATTTGAGACTTTTGTCAAATTGGTATGTGTTGATTGAACTTGGGTTTGTAAGTTATCAGTTGGAAAAAAAAAGAGAAGAAAAAAGGCGGGAGTGGGGGGATGGGAGCTACAGAAAAAACTATAGGTCATTCCACTATTAAACCAGTTGTTTACCTGAACTTTTCAATATTTTCCTGGTTTTGTTTTGGGATATGCTATCGCGGGGCTTGCGGGTAAAATTACACTTCCTGTATAGTTCTTATTGAGCAGAATTTAAACCTTGGCCAGAAAAGAGGTCGACCTAATGAGGATGATTGCATATTCCACTCATTTGAATGAACTGATCTTGTTGTGTCATGCTGTCATGCTTACCTAAACTAAATTGTACAATATCTTATGGCATTTTCTGATCTGGCCAGATGGTGTTGAGAGACCTTCTGAAGACAAGCAACACTCCACCACCTCTACCTCTGAAGGTACGGTTTAAAGTATGACAATTACTCTGCAGTTAGTCTGAAGTTATTATAAAGGGGTGTATGTATCCATTCACATTCAGTATATGCATGTACAATCAAATTAATAGAAAGATAGAAATTATTAAGAGGATGTTATAAAACATTACTTACCTATAAACAATTATAGACTGCAAAATATCTGCATAATATGACTGCAATGTGTTTCCATATGACCTACAGTGGTGCTAGAAGGTAGAAGAACTGGGTCCACTTTATCAAGTTTTAGGACGTAGATGAAGATATGATCACATGTTAGATTAAATTTATGCAGATATACAGAAAATTCTAAAGGGTTCACGAACTGTCTAGCACCACTGTCAAATATTGTGCGATTGAGATCATAAGGGGCAGATGTTAAATGTTAGCGCCTGTTATAGGCGTCATTTCATCGCTGTGTGCAGTGAAGGAATGGTAGAATTCAAAAGATCCTAGACATCAGAACAGTCGATGTTTCGGGATTGACTAGATCCTAGACATCAAACAGTCGGGATTCGATGACAAGGCATCCTTAGCAGTCGTTAAGGATCCTTTCTTGACTTCGAGAAACAGCCAAAGTGTTCTGTAATACAGTATGTATGTAAACTGCAGGGGACAGCACACGTCTGAAAAGAGCCTTTTAAAAGCAGGTGTAATCTAGATAGCAAGGATAGAAAAAATTCCATAAACAATGTGTAAAGGAGTGTGCCCGAGCGGTTGGTTGGTCAGACTTCAGGGAGGGATGACAGGCACAACAGTACTTCCAAAAAGGTTTTCTTTAATTTACTTGTAAGTACTACCAGTAGGTTAAACCAGACAATACAAACGAACAAACAAAACACTGAATGTAAAATAAAAAAACAAACACTGGGACAATGCCCAAGCTAGCTAGATATTCCCCTGGTTGAACGCAACCATCCACTTAAGTGTGCTCACGTCAGCAACCTCTCCCAACTGAGCTGTGCGGCACGTATTTAAACAGGTGGCAGTTACCATTAACACGCATCAATCAATTAACCGTTGCACACAGTATTATCTCTTTACACGCATACTGGCATCACCCATTACCTATGTACATGCATGTTATATTACTACCTTTGTCATTACACACTTTATCAAGACGTTATTTCGATACACTAGAAACACCCTTGCCTCAATGAGCGCTTCCCTAGCGGCGCGCGTAACAAACACAGATAATCCCTCTCAGCCCTGAATCCCCGTTTGCTTCCCACGTTCCCGGAAGACAGGCAACAGGTGAGTCCGCAGCTAACCATCTTGTCTAAACTAATCATTGCACCCAGCAATCACTTATCGCATCATACCTAAGCACACCACACAATATAATCACATAATACAACGTTCATATTTATGTCCATCAGAACGTATTTTATACTGCGTGATCATGATCTGCGGGGAAACTACCGATTCACGTGACAGTCGCCATGCGCTCTGTCACACAATGGCATCAGTATTCTGAGCACCAGTTTTATTCTTTGCACCATTTTAAAAGTAACCTTTACTATTATTATTATCACTTTTTCACTTCATCCACTTCCCTACACATAGAGGGCTGCTACACTATTGGATTCGTTTGTCAAAGCTGGACAGATGATGTAGAATAAGTGGCCTGTATTATGTCTCTGTTTGATGACACCTTATTAGCATGTATATCTATTTCCTGATCGCTAAACTTCTCATTCATTTTAACTTTCGTCTACGGTACCATGATTCCATTCAGTTGAAAGCAAATTGAATTAAATTTAAAGTCAGTTTTCATGATTACTTAATACATTCTAAGCAGAAAAGTTTTGTAGGAAGTACGAAGCTAATTTAAGTCTTGGCCAGAAAAGAAGTCGGCCTAATGAGGATGATGGGATATTCCACTCATGCGAATGAACTGATCTTGTTGTTTCATGCTCATATCTATGTTTCATATCTAAACTAAAATGTACAATATCTTATGGCATTTTCTGACCTGGCCAGATGGTGATGAAATGCATTCTGAAGACAAGTAAGGGGGTAAATGTTACATGTTAGTGCCCGTTATAGGCCTAACTTCATCGCTGTGTGCAACTAAAAACATGGCATGGTATGTGTTACGCCCCTCTGCTTCCCCACTGGCCTTACAGTGGCAGTGCAACAGTGTTTGGGTGGTGCCCAGTTGCTACTTTGGTTGATGTGTAGTGCCTTTGTGGGTCACTTGTTACTGGTTTTGTGTGTTCAAGTGTAGCAACTTTGTTTTTGAACCACATTGTACATGTTCATGTGTAATGGCATCCATGTATGTTTGTTGGGCCAGTCTACTTGAAATATCTGGTGAGAGCTTTTCGATTTATGGGTGTGGTTGTGTGCCTGGTTGTAGAGTGCTTTGGTCTCTGAGTGCACACACAAGATGTGACTGTGACAACTCATTGATCAAGATCATTGTTTTGGCTATAGTATCTGTGTTGTGCTGTTGCATTGAAGTAAATATGTGGATATTTTAGAGACTGTATGGTGCTGTGGTGGTTCAGGGTTTACTGTTTCAGTCAGTGATTTGACGTTTTGGAGTGGCTTTGTTTTTGATCTGTGGCTGCTGCACTGTAGCAACAGCTAAGTGATGACCTCCAGGGTCTATTTGGAGAGGCAACCAATGGCATCCGTGGCAAGTGCTCTGTGTTTTTTCCTCTGTCTTCCTCTCCCTTTCCCCCTTTTTCTGCTTGGTCCAGGAGGACTTAAGATTGGATGACACTGTAAAGGGACTTTGTCTTCAGTTTTATGGCTCCTAGAGGAACCCTATTAAGGGGGTGTTACACCATCTGAACCCCCACTGGCCTTGCAGTGGCAGTGCAACAGTCTTTGGGTGGTGCATGGGCATAATTTTTTCTTGATTGTCCTCACCTGAGAAGGCTGTTTGCCTACAGAAGTTTTTTTTTTACCATGCTCTTGAGGCTGGTGCTCACTATGTGTTTTTTTTGTTTATATATTTATCCTTTAGATTTCAGGTCTGTTCATTTATTGAAATACCCCCCTATTTTTGTAAACTCTGTGATCTGTGTCCAATTAATGTTGCGGCTCATGAGCGAACAGTATGTATGAACAGACCGCATATGGCTAAAACCACATTCTGCCTGCTGCAGGAGCACTGAATGACAGGTCTTCTCTAAAAAACAGTCAATCTCGGGGGGATTCGATGAAGTAGCATCCTTGAAACGCAGTCGTTAATGATCCTTCCTTGACTATTATAAACAGCCAACATAGTCTGTTGTCTGTATACAAACTGTGGGGAGCAACACGTCAAAAAAAAATGTAAGCCTTTTAAAAACCAGTTTTGCTCATTTGTACCATGTTAAAAGTAACCTTTACTAGTGTTTGCCTTTTATTTGTCTTGCCATCACTTTTTCCCTTTATCTATTTCCCTACAATAGCTGCCTGCTACACTATTGAGTTTGTTTGTCACAGCTGCACAGGTGGTGTAGAATTACTGGCCTGTATTATTATATTGTGATGACACCCTATTAGCATGTATATCTATTTCATGATCGCTAAACTTTTGATTCCTTTTAACAGTGGTCTGTGGTACAATGATTCCATTCAGTTGCACCTGTGATTGTAGGATACCGTTCTGTTGCAGGCACCACAAATAACGGTTAGAGGGCAGTGACATGCATTAATTACGGGATCCGCTGCCGGTTTAGTACATTCAACAAAAAATGAAATGGTACAGTGTGTGCTTTCTACTGACTAGCCAAGTCTCTGTTCACGCTGGGCTCTCTAGCTGCTGTTAGTTGTTGTACACTGCAGAATCATCGTTTTGTCTCCCACTGGGGAGGTAAAAATAGGTCTAGCACCCCTGTTAATCCACCCACCCCACTGTGTTTCAAAGACAAAGCAGCTTATTTTCAGCTAGTGAGCTAAATTATTTCATATTCCGCACTCGGCAGATTGGGGGCAGTGTATCCTTGGGTTTGTCCACCCCTATCTCTTGTCCCTGCACAGAAATAACCAGAAACCTTTAGTGACATTTATATGTTACCAAAAGCACTGCTCCAGTTGGGGGCTGACCAGCGACACTCACAAACATATAGGTCTTCTTTGTAGCACTCAAGCTTTTGAGCTCAGTGGAGTAGTCGCTGTTTTCACTACAGTGACTCACTATTGACTCTTTAGGTACAAAGTGGATTTACAAAAGAGTCCTGACCAATGCCAGCTGGTTAGCTTGCCAACTTTAATAGATGTCTCTGCGACGCAGAACATGGTTATTTCTTCACATTCTGTGTATATGTTTTGTTCATTTTTGAAGGTTTTAAACTAAAATTTCTATATGTCATTTCTACCTTTAACAACTACTGATGGAATTTGGATTCTAGTGCCTTCAGGGAAGACGTATTACACTCTTGCTCTTGGAAAGTCGGCAGAATACTCTCTGGGCATCAAAAGATGGCTCAAACATCTGTACGAGGTGAAATCGGTACAGACTTGTGATATGATCCTGGCTGCCTGCATAGTTGTGTCTCATGCTGGAAGGGATGTTGAAGCAGCACTGAAAGCCACCCCTGGTATGAAGCACAACATTTTATATAATTTTTGATTTAATATGCTGATCTTCATATGAGCTGCAATAACACATACACTGCTTTTAGTCTGGCCTGGAAACATGCCTTTGGATTCATTAGGGCTTGGGTTATTGAAATTGACTTAAATTCAATTGATGCTGAAAGGCTCACAGGTCATGTGGTGATCACAGGACTCCTGGCTAAACAGGCACTTCCCATATCACACACATAGCTGGCTGCTCATATCACACACACAGGCAGTTCCCATATCACACACACAGGCAGTTCCCATATCACACACACAGGTGGCGGCTTTGTTTTCCAAGATTTGATCTACATAGTCAACAGATCAAAATATTTGTAGTATTTTGTTATTGTCAAATTTCAATGAAAAGCCCTCCTCTTTCTCAATACTTAAACCACCTCTACAGTGCCCTAACTAGAGACCAGTTAACCTGGCCTGACAAGCCCTTCCTAGTAGGGAATTTCTAGTAGATAGTCCGAGCCAAATCTGACCTGATGTGTAAACTGGATTGAGAGCCTAGCTGATGGTATGCACTTGCTGATCCAATATAGAGTTGTAGACGTTAGATCACCAAAAGTTCATTTAATTGAATTGAATAGACAATTTAGGGCCAGAAGGTGTTAAGTCTCTGTGTTTTTAGTCGTTATATAGCTGGTTAGCATTAAGTGTGTGTCACACTTATAGCCCTTAGTGACATGTATGTGCAGTTTTATCATCAGTCTTTTATCGTTCTCCTGTTTTACTTTCTGAACAGATTCCAAGCCGACCATTCTGGTGGTTCTGCACCATACCATTGACCCTGATCATGTAATACGAGACAGCAGTAGGTTTGCCAAAAGGGATGACATGCTCATTGTGGACTGTCTGTTTAATGAGGATGATGGATTATTGAGATGTGAAAGAAATGACACTGCACAATCTACAATGCTAAAATGGATCGACGCAAAGGTAATTCCTGCAACGTGAACTACACGCAATATCAACAAGTCTATTATTTTAATATATTGCAATTATTTTTGAGAAAACACAACCTCAGTAAATCTTTAACAAGGCAGACTACACAGAAAATAGTTTACCTTCAACTATAACTGGCATTTGAACCAATATTTCTCAGGCCCTTATTTTGACAAAACACCCATTTGAATTTTAGGTAACACCCTATCTTGATACTTTAGGGAACAGTGTAAGTTCCCAATAAAGTCTGCATTAAGCATTGACCATGTATTAAGCCTGTATTCACCAATTTCTTATTCTCACTGAATATGTCATTTATTCTTCGTACATCTTTAATAACCAACTAGTTGGTCTCAACCCAGGCTTACTGATTAATGAGAATAATACAAATAGAAAGTTTGTAGCTTCCTAACACAAAATAGTAAAATAGGTTTTCCTTCTGACAAACAATGTATCATTGCTCCAACAGCTCCAAGTAATGGTTATTATACTCACCCAGGCTGCTAGTGGTGACTGGGAGGCAGGGCCCCTGCAATGAGCAATGAGTGCACTTCAATCAGTGATGCCTTCATAATATATCAGTACTGACCCAACATGAGTTCCCTCTTCTAAAGTGAAGGATTACTTTCCATATAATCAGACTGAAATTATTGTGTCTGTGGCCCACTATGACTACAGACACAGTCATCCTTAATAAACTGTAAATAACTCATTATTCCTTTAAAACAGGTTCCTTGTCCTCAAGTGAGCCTATTTGGTAGGTTTCTACCACGAGGTGTGACTACAGGATGGTGAAACAAAGTTTGCAGGTAGGAATACCTGTTCTACTGCTATTCTGCCACTATGAGTTACATATTTAAACAGTAAACCTTTTATTTTTGAACAGACCAACTAGTTGATTATTAAGGAAGAATAAATGAAGAATAAATGACCTTTTCAATGATAATAAGAAATTGGTGAATACTGGCCTAATAAATGATGAATGGTGCTTAATGAAGACCTTATTGGACACCAATACAAACACCAATTAGTTATGTTTGTTCACATTTGTTCCCTAAAGTGAATACTTCATTTTATATTATATAATATAAAATATATATAATTTGATATATAGTATCTCTTTAAATATACAATATAAGACATCTTGTTTTTTTTATCTCTTAGAATTTGTCAGTCAGTGACTGTGTGGATTGTGTCTGTACCATTGGAGAGAGTTAAGACATACTGTTTATAGACAGATGGATGGATGGACATGCCACAACTAAACACTCTGATATTCCAGGTGTCCATTAAAGAAACACCATGGACTGTTTCCTCACTCTTTAGTTGGTCCTGATGTCTATGAAGTGATTTGAAGTCGGGCCTTGGAGGATCCCATGATCATCCCGTTATTAATAATGCTCCTGTCATCAAAGAATTTGTGTGTTATATACTATATATAGAAAATATTGCATATTATATACATTACATATATGCCCAAACTTTGGCATGATGCTCCATGCCTTTTTTTTACTCTAAATTATATACTAATCTTAAACTAATACAAAAAAATAAGCTAACTTTGCTTAAAATGTTGAAAAGAATGTTTCATCTTTAACTTCATGCCCTTTTTTTTACATGCCACTGTCTAGCTAGGTATCTAAAATAGTCTATATTGTGTAGTGGAACAGATGAATACCTACACAGTTCTCTTGCATACAGACCACGACCCAGAGCGATACAAACTAAGTTAGTATCACAGTATGCCCCAAAACACATGTTGTGGCTCCTGACAGCAGAGCCTACACACAACACTTGGAGCGAGCATGGCAGACATTTAAGGTGGGAATACTGGCTCAGCAGGCACCACAGATTTAACATAATAGGCCTCTATTACATGACGTTAGGAAATAGGCTGTCCATAAATGTTAAACTCAAATTAGCTCTCAGTATTCATGCTCCACATGCAAAAGGTGGGTGGACTGTAGTTATAGGTTTGATGAAGTCACTTTGATAATCTTCAGGACAACATTGTTGTATAATGTTTAGATATAAATGTTTAACTAGTAGATTAACATAGAATGCTTAAGCAATATAGTACGAGTGCGAGTGGGGTAGGTAAGGGATATTCCCACGGGTGGTGTTCGGCCGTAGCCACGGAGGCCGAGTGGCGCAGGCAACAACACCCGTGGGAATATCCCTTACCTACCCCACTCGCACGAGTACTATATTGCTTTTATAAAACAATTTTATAGTCAACCAATTAACATTTAAACACGAAGTTATTGATTAAAAAATGTTTATTTCGCCATTATTTCTCTGCAACAAAAAAATAGTTCCATTGTCAACGTCTTTTGGAATTATAAGAACTTTGAATTAATGGTTATCGCTTAATTGTATCAACGTGCTATAGAATGTTTCATCGCGCAGTGATTTATTATTAGCTGTGAAAAGTCCGAGTTGGGATGTCCTGGGATATTCCAACTCATGGAACGTCTCTCGTCCAATCAGAAACAGCTAAATAATTCAATAGAACCCAATTGTTTTATAAATTACAATTAATCTGGAGACCAGTTTCAGTTGTGGTTTTGCCTTTTGCAAAAAGTGTGTAATTGAAACTGAATCTACCTCAATTGCTTTCAGTACTTTTTATCTTGGCCGTTCACATGCTGCTACAGTGATGAGCTAGCTTTATTTAGCCTGAACTATTGAAATGCAGTTGATGGATAGGAATGGGAAATAATGTTTATGTAGGCTGTATTGAAATTGAGGTTACAATAATAAGATGCAAAGGTAATTTGGTTGCACTGGTTTTATTGTGTATTGTATGTATGTATTAAATTTATTGAATTCTGAGCAAAATGTGTCTCACTTTATTTAGAGCCAAGAAATAGATCTTACAGGGGGGTATTCGTCGTAGCTCGCTAAGCGGTTTAGCGAGCTAATTTTCAGGCTAAGATAAAAAAACGCCCCTCTTTTTGGTTCGTGGAAGCAACTTTTGATCAGAGGTGTAAAGTAACGAATTACATTTACTCACGTTACTGTAATTGAGTAGTTTTTTTGTGTACTTTGTAATTTTTAAGTAGTTTTTGAAATCGGTAATTTTACTTTTACTTAAGTAGATTTTGACTGAAGTATTGTACTTCGCTACATTGGAAATTACATCCGTTACTGAGTAAAAAAAAAACATAGTTCAAGAAAGGAAACCGAAAGGCGGGAATCGCTCACGACAATTGGCTATATGCCACATACTTCCGCTCCACGGCCTCAGCCACCACGTTCACTTCCTGTCTAGCAACGCAACGACCACAATGGCTGCATCTTTTACCTGCTCCTCCTGGATCTCCCGACAATATCAGTGACAGACGTGAGCAGAATTATCTAGGCTAATTCAACCACAGCCACCGCAAGAAAGGACAAAGTATTCAACCTGTACGTTTCAAATTATGTCCATAATTTAGGGTGACCAGATTTCCCGGACCTAAAACCGGGACACTTTGCGCGCGACCGTAATGCTCGTGCACGCAGACGCTTTTTATCCAGCCCAGGTCAGACATAGACATAGATTTTGCCAACAGCACACGTAGGCCTACTGTTCACAAGATAATGGGGTATCTCAGTTATTATTCATGCATTTTCTATGTAGCCTACATATCTAAGAAAAAATATTAAAAGACATTGAGTGAGTTTTGTGTGGGACCAACTTTATTTTTCAGAATTAAAGCATTCTTTTGGAAAATGTACCCACTGAACTTGTGAAAAAGTTTGTGAAAAGGTATTTTTCATTGCATGGCAATAAACAAACTATTTTGAACTGCTGCCACAGGCTTGAACTAAAGTTATGGTGACACTTTGCAGTAAGGGTACATGAATTATGAATTATTATTGTGCTTTACTTCATTCCTTTATATCTTATGAATCATCAGGAATTGACATGAGTTCATAGCCTTTCATTCATGACCTCATGCATGAACAACACATCAACTAAAGCATTAGGTGGGTACATTTTTAGGCACAAGTTGTGTTCAAATCAGAATTTGCACAGTGATGACCACATTGTTTTGCATAAAAATAAATAATCATGATCATACTTATTAAATCACAATTCATAATGATGTGCCGTACCTAATGCTTTAGTTGTGTTGTTCATTTATGAGGTCATGAATGACAAATGAACACGTCAATTCCTGATGATTCATGGGATATTAAGGAATGCAGTAATACATAAATCATTTATGACATAATGCATAATAATACATATACTACATCAATGAATTCATGCGTGAATTCATGATAATTGTATCCTGTACCCTTAGCGTAAAGTGTTACCAGTGTTATTCCAACAACACACACACCCTATTGGAAACATTCATTCCGTATATTTGTTAGAGGAGTGAATTTGCTGAAGTATAATTGATTTCATTGGCTAACGTCCCCTCCTCAGCATCCCGCTTGAGCTCACCACTTCCAGCGCTAACATTGCTAAAATAGGTGGCTACGCTGCTAGCCCCTGCCTCTACCCACATTTTATGTTTGGCTGTTTTCACATGATCTTTCACATCTGCGCTACCACCATGGCTTACAGAAAATGAGGTTTTGCAGTGTGTGCAGAACGCTGCATAATCATCGCCCTGGACTAGCTATTGATATAGCCTGACTGTTAAAACGAGACAGATAGAAGAGGCTTTTGCAACAATGTTTACAAATATACATTGTAACGCTGGCTGCACAGATTATGCAGACACAGACCACTACGATTGACTGACACACACACACATTGTTCAAATCATACGCTGGACGCTTTATTAGTCCTTCTACATGGGTTTAGTTAATGATCGGGCTATAATAAGTAGGGATGGGTATCGTTTGGGTTTTTTCCAATACCGGTGCTAAACCGATACTTTTAAAACGATACCGTGCCTGAACTGAAACTTTTTTTTTTTTTAAAAACACAAAGCGACGATTGACGACATTAAAGAAAGGCTTTTTTTATCCCCAAGGCAATTTTTTTTCTTCAAATTGAACAATATATTAACTGTTTAAAGTATATTATAAATATAAATACATACAAAACACTTGGCTTCAAACTACAGCTTCAAACTTTTTAACTTCAAACTATGAACATTATATTAACTGTAAACAACAGTTTATAGTATACTTAAATAAATATAAATAAATACAAAAAACAGCTTCAAACTTCTTTTGCAAAAATATGAGCATATTTGCCTTTGGAGTCAAAAATGTATTCTTTTGTTTGGATTTATTTCATGAAATTTCACCATTTTATGATTTGTTTATACCTATCTTTTCTATCTTGTTTATAATCTTGTTACTTGAACACACTGAGTACGAGAAAATGTGTACTGCCCCTTTAAGAGACTACCGTAGGTTAGCTGTCATCTCCGTTTATTTTTCAGTCTTCGGTTGCTGATCTGCCGTTGACTCTTGCCTTCTCTCGCCTCTTTTCACGCAGTTGTTTTGTTGCATTTGCTGCACGTCGCGATGTTTGAATCTTTTTGTGCGAAATACAGCCACACTTTTGACCGTTTACCTTTCGGTATTTTCTCTGTTAAAAGGTTGATGGCTAGTTCTGTTTGTGCTTGCTCTGTGAAATGCTGCCTGCTCTTCACCGTCATAAGACTGTTGCTATGAAAACACCAATGAGCGTGAGCGACACAGGACAAAGTTTACATTGGGAGCAGGGGCAGTTTTACATGTGCCCCACGGAATCTGCCTAGCGACCGTGTTCAATTGGCTCAGGCACCGAAATGAAGCACCGAAATCTGCGTTGCATTTCGGTCCGAGTAGGTACCGGTTGTATTGGAACCGGTTCCATATTGGTACCGGTTCTTGGTACCCAACCCTAATAATAAGACCACATCGGCTATGTAATCGCTGACAACCGGGACAATTTCATAGTGGTTGGTGTAAACCGGGACATTTTAGCGTCCCGACAGGTTTTTGTCGGGACTCGGGACACGCAACTCAAAATCGGGACTGTCCCGGTCAAACCGGGACGTCTGGTCACCCTACCATAATTATGACGGTAAGGTTAAAATGAAGTGTTTTATGTTAGCCTAGCGTACATGTTAGCGAGTAGCTAACGACATTAACGTTAACGTTCATTGACATCGTCATTGACATCAGTTGCACTAATCATCCTTATTACTGTTGTATTTTGTCCTGTGTCTTATTGATCTAATGTATTTAACCCTAATTTTAATGTTAATCACAGTTTCAGACCAGGGTCTGACAGGGCTAACAATTAGGTGTCAGTGCTACAGATCAATGAGGAAAAGTCAACCTCCTCACAGTGTAAGGGAAAGTCATCACACAGGTTAAGTTTAGGTTCCTGAGAAAACTCAAGTATTGTATTTAAGTAGTATTGACGTGTTTGTGCTTACTATGTGGTGGGTCTGTCCATCTTTGCAATTAAATTGGGGGCTGACCTGAATTTCTAAAGTTGGGATGATTGTTGTATTTTTAACAATAAGCCAGTTGCCACCTCAAGTTTTTGCCCATTTTGTCAAAACCAGTGTCAAAGTTGGTTAAACTCGCAGGCAAACATAATTGCCATAGGGGCAGTGAACCAGCTCAAGGATCACCTCTGGAGCTGGTGGAAGTGACATCCAGTGTCATTATTCTTGTCTTTATTCATCTGTCAAACAATGTCCTCATTTCTTTGTGATTTCTAATAAATGCACATGACTTCTTACAATGTTGCATGGTCTTGTTTGTGTATCATCTAAGCCTATCATTTATCACAGTTAAGATCACCACATCATTATACATTTCAATTAAATTAAAATGGCTTTATTGGCATGACTGCATACAACACAACGTTGCCAAAGCATGTTTACACAAAATGTACAATCGCAATTAACATAAATAAATAAAAAACAAACAATAAGTCTCTCTGGTCTTATAAGAGTTTTATTATTATTTAAATCACAGGAGTAACCTGTATAGAGGAGTCACAATCACCTCTGCCTGAACCCTCTTGTCTCAATGTTGGGGTTATCTACCAGGACCTCCCTGCTTATCTGGTGCCCATGATCACAACTATGGCCATCTCCCGTGACGTGCCGTTGGTAGACTCTGTTCAGCCTGTTAAAGAGGGCAGCGTGCTGTCTTACCAAATGCCAACCAAGGCAGTGCCCAGAAACCTGCCCACACTCAGATGCCCCATCACCCCCACAGCTGCCACTCTGTGATTACAGGTTTGGGCCCTCTACCTGTTCTTTCATCTACACACTACAACAACACCATCACATGGCATCCCTTAAAACACCTCTGGAGACAGCCCACAAAATTGAAGAAGCTACAAAAGAACAGCGTTCATGTGCAGAGTGGCACCAGCTTTGGTGGTCCTGCATCACCTCAACCAAGTTCCGTGAAGTCTGCCACATCAGGGCACATAGCTCATCTGAAAATATTCCTGGATCTGCTCCTGGGGTATCCAAATCCTCACTGAGCCTCATGATGTGATGATCCGACTGACTGGAAGGATGAGCAGGTCATGTGATGCAAACCTAGGGAAACAGAATAGAGGTGTGCATCTTGTAGATATTCCCATTTTAAAGTTATTCAACTTCATTAAGTTGTAAACAAATGTGATGCATTCCCGACTATCTTTTGTTATTTATTTCACTAACATAGCAGGTACCGGGTAGACCTTATCCTGATATTAACCACAGAAGAATTTACCTGGCATGATTTTTGAAAATAAAACAAGTATCTTGGCATGTTGACTGACACCATGTAATGTCGATTCAACCTGTAGCTTCTCATGTAGCGAGCTACTTTTGTTGTGTTTGTGTATCTTAGCTTGCTACATTTACTGGTAGCTTAGCTCACTACATTTTCCAAGTAGTTTACCCAACACTCTTAATTTTAGTCTACACGTAGCCACGTACCCAATACACTGTCCTCTACAATCTAGGTAACATTAGAGACATTTCCTTGGCACGTTTTACCTTTAGTAAAAAGGCTGAAGTTGCCTTACCTGGTGAAGAAACGGATATCTTTGTCCGAGGAAGCATGGCGACTACCCATAGGAAAGCTCCTCGTCCACAGGAAAGGTTAAAAAAAAAAAAACACGAAGCACACCGTTGTACATTGAATTCTGGCATAAAGGCACCCAGCAGTGTTCAGCAGTTGTACCATATGTTCGCTGACATTTGAACTTTTTCGTCGATTCTCTTCACTTGACTAGTTTTGGACAATCAATATGGACGATGGATGCCATAGCAGCGGAAGTGAACGTGGTGGCTGAGATTTTAAGCGGAAGTACGTCAGCTCACCGTGGAGTTCCGTTCTGCTAGCAACAATAACCCACAATAACCCCAAGAAGTAAAACGAAACGAGGAAGTAAAATGAGTTTGTTGTATCAAATGAAAGGTTTTTATAACAAACAACCCTGTTAATCGACTGGGTAATATAAAAACCTTTTATATGCAACGAGTTTTATTGTTCCATTTGTCCTAATGATCGGGAAAATAGTTAAAAGCGTGTTTGAAAGTTATAGTAGCCTATTTGTCATTATAAAGTCCTAATCTGTCTACTCGCTAGATCAGACTTTATAATGGTATTTTGTTAACTGTGCATTATATTAACTTGCTTTAAAACAAGGTAAGATATAGTGAGTTAATTTTAAGCGTACAGGATACTTTGATAATGACTAAGATGTAGCTGAAAATTGACAATTAATATTACTTTCATAGTAACATCAAAATGGGTTAAAAACGATTCACTGATGTTACAAAAGTATGATTTTCTTGTTTAAATATAGGGAACACTGACTAAACAGGCATCATTGTAAATATTGTAGTAAGAAACAGTAAAACACACAACAATCTGCTGATAAAAGGATTATGTCTTCAATAAAGTTGGTTGAACATGTTCAGAACACTGTAAAGAAAGGGTAAAATATGTTTAGCAGTCATCATTCTGGTCATTCACTGTGAAAAAACACTTGACACACAGATCACACAGGCGAAAATGCATTATCTTCAATGGCAGGGTATTGCCATGTGACATGTATCACTCTTTGCTGATGAAACTAAAGATTGTGTCTCAATGAAAGGGGGGTGGAATATGTTTAGGACATTCCAAACATTAAATAAAATGTGTGAAGTAGTTGAGATTTACGTCCCTGAATGCTCCACAATACTTTAAACATAGGTGATCAGACAGGCGAAAATGCATTATCTTCAATGGTAGGGCCATGTGACATGTATCACTCTTTGCTGAAAAAACTAAAGATTGTGTCTCAATGAAATGGGGGTGGAATATGGTGGAAAGTATTGTGGAGCACTCAGGGACGTAAATCTCAACTACTTCACACATTTTATTTAATGTTTGGAGTGTCCTGAACATATTCCACCCCCCTTTCATTGAGACACAATCTTTAGTTTTTTCAGCAAAGTGTCATACGTATCACATGGCCCTGCCATTGAAAATAATGCATTTTCGCCTGTCTGATCACCTATGTTTAAAGTATTGTGGAGCCTTCAGGGACGCAAATCTGAACTACTTCACACATTTTATTTAATGTTTGGAGTGTCCTGAACATATTCCACCCCCCTTTCATTGAGACACAATCTTTAGTTTTTTCAGCAAAGAGCGATACATGTCACATGGCCCTGCCATTGAAAATAATGCATTTTCGCCTGTCTGATCACCTATGTTTAAAGTATTGTGGAGCCTTCAGGGACGCAAATCTGAACTACTTCACACATTTTATTTAATGTTTGGAGTGTCCTGAACATATTCCACCCCCCTTTCATTGAGACACAATCTTTAGTTTTTTCAGCAAAGAGTGATACATGTCACATGGCCCTGCCATTGAAGACAATGCATTTTCGCCTGTGTGTAGGCCTATGTTTAAAGTATTGTGGAGCCTTCAGGGACGTAAATCTCAACTACTTCACACATTTTATTTAATGTTTGGAGTGTCCTGAACATATTCCACCCCCCTTTCATTGAGACACAATCTTTAGTTTTTTCAGCAAAGAATGATACATGTCACATGGCCCTGCCATTGAAGTTAATGCATTTTTGCCTGTGTGTAGGCCTATGTTTAAAGTATTGTGGAGCCTTCAGGGACGTAAATCTGAACTACTTCACACATTTTATTTAATGTTTGGAGTGTCCTGAACATATTCCACCCCCCTTTCATTGAGACACAATCTTTAGTTTTTTCAGCAAAGAATGATACATGTCACATGGCCCTGCCATTGAAGTTAATGCATTTTTGCCTGTGTGTAGGCCTATGTTTAAAGTATTGTGGAGCATTCAGGGACGCAAATCTGAACTACTTCACACATTTTATTTAATGTTTGGAGTGTCCTGAACATATTCCACCCCCCTTTCATTGAGACACAATCTTTAGTTTTTTCAGCAAAGAGTGATACATGTCACATGGCCCTGCCATTGAAGATAATGCATTTTCGCCTGTCTGATCACCTCTGTTTAAAGTATTGTGTAGCCTTCAGGGACGCAAATCTGAACTACTTCACACATTTTATTTAATGTTTGGAGTGTCCTGAACATATTCCACCCCCCTTTCATTGAGACACAATCTTTAGTTTTTTCAGCAAAGAGTGATACATGTCACATGGCCCTGCCATTGAAGATAATGCATTTTCGCCTGTCTGATCACCTATGTTTAAAGTATTGTGGAGCCTTCAGGGACGCAAATCTGAACTACTTCACACATTTTATTTAATGTTTGGAGTGTCCTGAACATATTCCACCCCCCTTTCATTGAGACACAATCTTTAGTTTTTTCAGCAAAGAGTGATACATGTCACATGGCCCTGCCATTGAAGATAATGCATTTTCGCCTGTCTGATCACCTATGTTTAAAGTATTGTGGAGCCTTCAGGGACACAAATCTGAACTACTTCACACATTTTATTTAATGTTTGGAGTGTCCTGAACATATTCCACCCCCCTTTCATTGAGACACAATCTTTAGTTTTTTCAGCAAAGAGTGATACGTGTCACATGGCAATACCCTGGCATTGGAGATAATCCCTTTTCACCTGTGTGATCTGTGTGTCAAGTGTTTTTTCACAGTGAATGACCAGAATAATGACTGCTAAACATATTTTACCCTTTCTTTACAGTTCTGAACAAGTTCAACCAACTTTAATGAAGGCATAATCCTTTTATCAGCATAATGGGGTGTGTTTTACTTTTTCTTAATACAATATTGTCTGTTTAGTCATTGTTCATTATATTAAAACAAGAAAACCATACTTTTGTAACATCAGTGAATCGTTTTTAACCCATTTTGATGTTACTATGAAATTAATATCTCTGATAGTTTAAGAAAACACGGGGGTAATAATGGACTTTTATTTTGAAAAATCGTAACCGGAAGTCGCTCGAGCTCATTTGCCTATAGTTGCTCACTGAACGCTGCTTCACCGTGGCATATAGGCAATTCTCATTGCAGTGGTGGATGCTGCATAGAGTGGATGATTGAGTCGATGCAAGCCCGCCGGTGTCGAGTCACAAGAGATAGAGATGGAGAAAGATGATAGTGCGGACTACCAACAAGCTGCGGACGACCAACAAGCTGAAGCACCGAACTTTCCGCAAGTTAAAATTAAAGAAGATGAAGAAACCCTGTATCCACAACTCAGCAAGCAGTTTGCCTTCCAACCTAAAAGAGGCAACAGCTATATAATGCTGTGTAAGCTGTGCCTGCCCCGCCAGACAGAACTTTCTGCTTGTAAAAATGAATCTTCAAATCTGCGCAAGCATGTGTTGGTAAGTACAGTATTTGTCCCTTTCCATTAGTAGTTCAGACAGCGTTTTTGTTGTTTATTAGCTTTGCTACAATAAGCAAAATATGCGTGTCATGGCACTTGTAGCCTCATTTTGGCTAGCACTTGCAACCACCCTGAGTATGCTAACGTCAACTAGCTAGCTAGCTAGGCTAGCTATATACTCATATACCCATCCTTCTGTTAACTGCCGTCATCCAATAGACTAATAATAATTCCATTCCTGTCTTCCATTCGTTTCAGTTCATAGCATTATTATCTCCAGTCTCTCATATTGTGTTAAAAACTGCAGATCAGTCATCAGCAATAAGATACACCGCATAAACTGATATTAGGCTAATAATTTGGCTGCCTCCCATGCCCTGAAACAGGAACGATGTAAATGCGCACACCATCGTTGTCAGACAGTTGGACAAGTCAATGTCGATGTGTATGTCGTTATCTCGAATTTATCACGATGTGGTGGCTTTGCAACGTGCACGTCTTTCATGTTCATGCTCAGGGGTCTCGGTTAGCAAGAATTTAGGATTATGAATTGTGATGCATGTAGAAATAGAAAATAATGTTATCATTCTGTGTATATATACTGTGGGTCTGTCATCTCAAGTAGCTATTTCTGTGTTAAGATGCACTCTTGATGGCAGCTCAATACTTAATTGTCAGAATTGTTGTTTGTCATTCTACAGGTCTAGTCTGTCAGACAACATCTTGACCGGATGGTAGGGGCTGAAGCAAGTTGGACAACATTCATCAGATGAAGATGATTTATTTTCCTAAATGAAGTCCAGAAGGTACAGGGGAGTTAGAAGGGAACCTAGCCTGTGTCTCAGTCAATATGGATCTGCTGAACTCCTTTCAGAATATCAAAAAACTGTCCCTGAAACTCAATACTGGCCTACCTGCCTCGGCCGCCTGCGAGTGACTCTTCGGCTGTGCTGGATTGCCGTTTACTGCAAAGCGAGCCCGGATGAACTCTACACACCTTGAAAATCAGCTGCTGCTCTAACTCAACAAGAAGTTTGTAGACTAATGCTCTAAAGGTGGACACAAGTAAAGTAACCAAAGTTTTAAATATAGTGGGGCAGCGGCATTTTAACTTTTTTATTTTAGGTGTCATGTGGTTCATGTCTTGACATGTCCTCCCAAAAGTTCTTAAATGTTGTGTTGACAGTTTAATGTTTAATGTTTGACATGTTTAATGTCATTGCACTTATATTTCTAAAGATTTCCTTTAATTAAAAATAACTAGTTTTTGTATTGGACTTATGACCCCTTGTCCTTTTTTGCACTATATAGGAGCGGCCCGATCAAGTTGTTGAAAGTAACTAAGTAACTTTTACTTAAAGTACATTTTAAATGAACTACTTTTTACTTTTACTTGAGTACATTTTTAGATGGGTAATTTTACTTGTACTTAAGTAAAATTTCATCAAAGTAATTGTACTTTTACTTGAGTACAACATTTCAGTACTTTTTTACACCTCTGGGTGCATCACAGTGTGGTATTGGAGCTGCACAGCCAAGGACCGCAAGGCCCTTCGTAGTGTGGTCAGGACTGCGGAGTTCATCATCGGCAGGGAGCTCCCAGCCCTGCAGGACACCTACCGCACACGATGCCTCAAGAAAGCTGGCAGGATCCTTAAGGACTGCTACCACCCAGCCATCAGACTTTTTAACCCGTTGCCTTCTGGAAGGCGGTACCGCAGCATCCGGTCTCGTACAAGCAGACTGGAGAACAGCTTTTACCCCAGGGCCATCAGGCTGCTAAATGGACATTGATACTCCACCGCCACTTTTGCACTCGCCACTTACATGCACTGCCACTGTCACTTTCATATTACTGTTTGCACTACACTACATATACTGTCACTTCCTACCTACTGTTTGCACTAGCAGTAATACTTATCAGAAAATTGGACTACCTGTAACTCCCTCACTGGGTTGTATGTAGGTTAGTATAGGTTAGCATAGTTTATTATATGTGTATTATATGTTATATGTATATATGTCAGTATTATATGTATAGGCTGTTATATGTATATTTAGTATTATATGTATAGGTTGGTATATGTTTAGCACATCGTATTGTATATTTATCTTGTATATTGAGTAAGGTTATTTAGGTTATTATATGTTTATATGTGTATATGTTTATTATGTGTAAATTATGTTCATAGTACTTGTGCAGAGTGTACGTCATGGTTTGTTATGTTATAGTATGTGATGTTATGGTATGGTAGGTTTGGGTGGCGTCTTGTCATAAGAATTTCAGTGCCCAGTCTTACCCTGTGTCATTCTGTGCATCTGACAAATAAAAGACTTGTAACTTGTAACATTTCGTTGGGGTTTTAGAAAAAAAAGATTACTTTTAAAAGCTCTCAATGACACTTGCTTATCCTATTTCTCTTCACTGTTCTCAACAGATCCATTCCATAGTCAGTTGCTTACTGGTGTCTATTTCCAGAACAGCAGCTATTACCACTGTCTACTTCCAGCACAGCTGCTATTACCAATTGGCCTCAATAATGTCTGTTTTTGTGGTGATTGTTGTGCATTTTGTCTCAGTAATTAAAAAATGCAAACAAATGTTGCCACTTGTAATCGTCTGCATAAGAATGTGTTGCCCTTGTTTCCCTTTTAGGAAGGTTATAATATTAATAATATGCATAGGAATATGACACTAAATATGAGCATGAAAATAGTGTCATGTCAGTGAGATAATAATAATTAGAGAATTGACTTACTTCTTAATTTATTCCAGCGCAAGTGAGACTGTCCAGAGCCAGTGCCAGAGACAGTGTTTTCCAGACCTCAGAGGTACTGGCATGTATATTAGGCTACACAAGGGACAGTAACCAGTGTAAGGCTTGGCGTGAAGTAAATAATATAATAATAATAAAAAAAAAATCTATAAGTGAGGTTTGCAGGCCAAAGTACAGGAGATGCTCTGAAGTGAGTGAAGTGAGAGTAGCCTATATGTAACCCCTCTGAATTTGTCTGCGTTGTGTAGTTTTTTCATAGAGAAAGCCGGGAGACGTGGGTGAAGTTCTCCAGTTTATTCACCCTGCACAAACAATATCACGGGACTCCTTAGCACAGCAGCATGGGACACCTTACAGTGTGCTAATCGTGACTCTATATCCCCGAACTCTCATACATCGTTAATTCAAGTTTAATTACAAAGTAATATATCTAATTGAAATATACACAATAAAACACAAAACATGTACCTGGCACAAACAATATCACGGGACTCCTTAGCACAGCAGCATGGGACACCTTACAGTGTGCTAATCTAAGAGGGAGATTAAACATTAGCTATTCACACATGTGATTTTGAACATCGATTAAAATATACATTCAGAGGTGCATAATTCCTAAACCAAACACACTATTTACATGAGGATATAATGTGGAACACCTCTCTATAATCAGTATGGATTTAATACATTCAGTCATTGTATTCTAAAATAATAATGTAGGAGCTCTCTTTATGCACAACTCACCGTGACTCTATATCCCCGAACTCTGAGGAGAGCCACTCTGTACAACATGCATAACCCCTAGAGGCCACTATTTCCCCAACAACATGACTTATGCACATGCTCAGTGTGATTAAATAGCACAAAAAGGATGCAAGTGGAAGAAACCAAATCTTCACTGTTACATTCTCCCCCTCTTAATTCCACTTGCACATAAAAACAAACCATCCATACCCCTGCGTAGGACAATCCCTAATAACATTCAAAGCTTGTAACAAAAAAAAAACATGAAAAACATGCCCAGGTACCAACAGTATGCCTAAAACATTCCATAACACCACCTCTTCAGGCCATTATTTACAATACATTTACAATACATTCATGAATTGAAATAGGTATCCCCTTGTATACCTCTGTCAACCAAAAGGATGTTCATTTAAGAACTCACTTAGAGTCGCGCTATACACAAACTCTACAATGAAGACCTATAAAGTGCCATTTACACTTCACACATCCAATTCCCTGACATGCACACATAGTGCACCATATCAAAACCACAAAAATAACAGGCCACAGTTAAAAAATCAAAATCAAAAAATAAACAAAACAAAGGATAGGAAGTAGGAAGAGTCTACCCTAACCAATCGTCCTGACACTAAGAACTGAACCAGCCCATTTCCTGAGCCTTTGTGCTTTTAAACTGGTCTGGGCTGACATGTTGTAAATTAGCCTATTTACAGGCCTAATGATATGACCTACCCTGGACCTACGTGTAGGAGTGTCAGAAAGGTGCTGGGCCTGTGTGGGATCAAGAGGACCTAAGGGCTCAGTGTGGGTGTTTGGTGCAGTAGGGCTCAGACTGTCTACATCATGGGCAGTATCAGCATCAGTAGCACAGGTCTCTCGATCCTGCACAAGACCGGCAACTACCTCACTGTAGGACACAGACTCATGGTCGGCTGTCAACTCAGTCATTTCGTCATCCTGCGAGTGGGCATCGTTGTCAGGGCCTTCAAGTGAGTGATCTGGCTCCTCGACAGAGATTTGGGACACCCATTCACTAGTGCGGACAGTCCTGTCGACGCACTCATCGGTGTCATCATCGCATTCAACACTGCAGGTAGAGACCAAAGAGACACTCTCATCTTCAGTTTCGGGCATGACAGGGAGAAAATTGACACACAGGAGCATGTTACGGTGGACTACTTTAGTCTGTCCTGTCACTGGGTTGAGTATTTTGAAGATGTGAGTCTTTGGGTCACAGTCCGTTACAGTGTAAATTACGTTCTCCCATTTGTCTGCCAACTTCTTCCGGCCTCTCTCGCCCTTGTTAGCAAGCAGCACTCTGTCGCCGCACACAATCTGGCCACCTTTCACTCGCCGGTTGTAGACTCGAGCTTGGTGTCTCTGCTCTCTGCTTGTATTCTTTTCAACGAGCAGCATCGCCTCACGGAGATCCTTCTGTAGTGAGTCAACAAACTTTGGGTAAGGGGCATCACCGTCTTCCCTCAGCACAGACTTGAACATCACATCCACAGGAAGCCGTGGGATGCGGCCAAACATGAGGTAGAATGGGGCAAAGCCGGTCGTTTCGTGAATAGTGCTGTTGTACATAAAGGTCAAAGTGTGCAACATCTGGGGCCAAGACTGTTTCTCTCTGGGCGGGAGCACCCTGATCATGTTACCGAGGGTACGGTTAAACCGCTCGACAAGGCCATTGCCCATAGGGTGGTAGGCAGTCGTGTGGGATTTTCTCACACCCGAGATCTGGAGGAGTGCGGCGATCAAATCACTCTCAAAGTTTGCACCCTGGTCAGAGTGAATGCGCTCAGGAAAGCCATAGAAGCAGAAAAAATTGTCCCATAACTTCCGAGCAACATGTTTCGCCGTCTGGTCTGGGCAGCAGAATGCGTGGGACAGCTTTGTGTAGTGGTCGGTCACCACTAAGACGTTGATTGCCCTGCCCTTTGCATCCTCTGCAGTCCAAAAATCGATGCAAACCAGTTCTAGGGGCGCAGTTGTCTTTACGCTCTCTAGGGGAGCTCGGCCGTCAGGCTCTGGTGTTTTGCTCATTACACATCTGGTGCAGCACTTCACATGGTGGGCCACATCACGCTCCATGTTTGCCCAGTAAAACCTCTGTTTGACCAGGTGCATTGTTCGAAGCTGACCCTGGTGACCAGCATCCTCATGGCAGCCTCTCAAGACATCTGACCGTAGAGACTGAGGCACAACGTACTGAAATCTCTTCTTACCAGTAGCTAGATCTTTAGACACTCTGAATAAGATTTCTTCTTTTAAAGACAACTTCTCCCACTGCTTTAAAAGTTTCAGTGTGCTCCAGTTCTCCTGTGCCCGCTCACGCCTGGAAGGCCGTCGTTTCCGCCCAACGTAGAAAATGACACGGCCAAGGTCAGCATCATCACGCTGTCTGTCCTGGAGCTCACGGGCCGAAAAAGAAGGCAAAGCACTCTGACCTATGTCAGCTAGACTCTGGAGATGACAGGCTAGGGGAACAGCTCTCACTCTAGTGGTCGTTTCCCATTCAGTGTGTCGACTGATAGCTGCAGCAACTTCATGTGCTGACATACTGGCAGACAGCTGATCTTTTGGCCCCTTGGACAAACTGGCATGTTGAGTGGCCTGACAGGTAGTGGACTGGCGGAATAGGTCTTGCAGTTCTGGGCCAGGCAGATGTTCTGAGGCGGACAGAAGGGCAGAGTAAGGCTCGTGAATAAGGCGGTGACTCACTTTACTGGCAACAAAAGGGGTCCGACTCAGGGCATCAGCAACTACGTTTTTGGGTCCAGGGACGTACTTGACATCAAACTCATAGGCTGCAAGCTTGGCCACCCAACGTTGCTCGCAAGCGTCCAATTTGGGCTTTGTCAAAATATGAGTAAGTGGATTATTATGAATCTGTGGCCCTTCAACCAGTGACTAAATTTTTCACAAACTGCCCATTTCAAAGCAAAAAATTCAAGGCGGTGGGCTGGATAGTTGCTCTGAGCCCTATTCAAAGTCTTGCTCGCAAAGGCTATGGGGCGGGCCCGATCTTCCCCTGGCACAACCTGTGACAAAACGGCACCTAAGCCATCAGTGGAGGCATCAGTGGATAGAATAAAAGGTCTTGAAAAATCAGGGTGTGCCAGTATGACATTTCCGAGAAGGGCATCTTTAAGTTTCTGCAAAGCCTGTTCACAGTCGGGTGTCCAGTCAGCAGCAGTCAGTTGACTTAACACAGGGACTTTTTTCTCTTGCCTCCTCTGGTTACCCTAAACTGTTTGCTCCCAGCAACGAGGTTGAAAAGTGGCTTAGCTAAGGTGGAGCAATTCTCAATGAAACGCTGATACCACATAACTAGCCCTAAAAATGACTGTATCTTTTTGGCATCAGGAGTCAGCCCATCTGCTCTCATAAGATTTGCTCTGGTTACACTAGTGACTGCCTCCACCTTGGACGGGTCAGTAGAGATACCTTGATTGTTTATGACATGCCCAAGAAAACGCACAGAGCGCCTGAGGAGGAAACATTTTTTAGGGGCAAGCTTCAGATTGTGTAAACGCAGCCTCTGGAAAATCATTTCAATCCGTTCCAAAGCAAGTTCTTCACTTGGGGCAAATATCATGAGGTCATCAAGATAGCAAAGCAAGCTCATGAAATTCTGGTCACCGAAGATTTTCAACATCATTCTCATGAAACTTGCAGGGCTGTTTGAGAGACCCTGAGGGAGTCTATTGTACTCATGGAGTCCGACAGGAGAGGAAAAAGCAGTGTACTTTTTATCGTCTTCATGGAGAGGAACATTATAAAAACCAGAGGTGAGGTCCATTGTGCTAAAAACACATTGCCCCCTAAAGCAGCAAGACAGTCTTCTTGGTGGGGCAGTGGATGCGCGTCTTTGACTGTGCGGGCGTTCAGCCACCGAAAATCTGTACACAGCCTCAGATCGCCATTTTTCTTCCACACAAGAACCAGTGGGGACGCATATTCACTTGTAGATTTCCTAATAATCCCTCTTTCTTCCATCTCATTCAAGACAACACGAAGCTTCTGGTAATCTGCAGGAGCGACTCGTCTGTATGGCAATCTAAATGGCTTGTCGTCCATCAAATGGATACGGTGTACAAAATCTTTCACCTCACCACAGTCTAAGCTGTGCTTGGAAAAAATGTCAGAATAAGTAACTGCGAGTTTGCACATTTCAGCTTTCCAACTGTCAGACACTTCACAAGAGTCAATATCCAGATCATTGAGGCCATGCTGTTTCAACGTGTCAGAGAATCTGGCACCTGGAACCTGTGTGTTGCTGTCAACGCGCTGGCCATTGGACACAAGGTGGGACAGCTCACCGTCTTGCATGTCTTCCAAAGCTAAGCAGGAATGGACGTCTGCCACCTTTGCATTTCTTCTAAGAAAAACAGGCTTTTCTGTTGGATTCATTATTTTCAGAGGCACCCAGCCATCACCCCATAAAGGAGTCACAACACGACCCACAAGGATGTTTCTCGGGACTGACCGTGATGTGGTCGGCTCAACTATGACTGTAGAGCCGGGTGGGCCACGTGAGTTTGCTGGCAGTTTGCCCCAGACCAAATGCTCATGGCCTGGCAGAAGAGTAACGGCTTGGTGGAGCTTTACTGTGCCTATCTTGTCGGGGGGACTTCACCCTGCCACTGGCGGACGCCAGCCAGCATGGCAACAAAGTCATCTCGGTCACCTCCGACACCAGAGCTGCCCTGTGTGGAGACTACTTTCCAGTACTCATCGCTTTCTTTGAGCTTATGGGTCAAGAATTTAATCACATTCGTGCCAATAATCAAATCATCAATCTGTCCGGGCACTACTAGTGTGGGCACAATGACGGCACATCCATACAGGTTAAGGCGGAGGTCACATACTCTCTTTGGATAGACAAGTTTCCCTCCACAGCCCACCAAAACAATGTCAGTGTTAGGCTTCACATCACAATCCAATGAGCCGGCATCAGTTAATTTTCTCTCAATGTTTTCACTAATGGTGCACGCCATAGATCCAGTATCAAGCATGGCTCTCACAGTAATTGATTCATTGATAACAACGGGGGTATAAAACAAACTATCACTTGTAAGTAGACGCGATGTATTCTGCATGATGACTG
The DNA here is from genome assembly GCF_900700415.2 of Clupea harengus. NCBI lineage: Eukaryota > Metazoa > Chordata > Actinopteri > Clupeiformes > Clupeidae > Clupea > Clupea harengus. The sequence continues at coordinate 159,860 of NW_024879583.1, forward strand.
TGGCGGTGCTAGGCAAAGACTGCTTAATTGATTCAAACTTGACCTTCAAGTCAACAGTGTGTTTGAGGGATGCATCAGAAATGCCTACACTTCCCCTCTCCGAATGCAGGCTATCTAGTTTAACTGGGGGGACGGCACATTGGAGGGGGGCGGCTGGGGAGCAGAGGGACAGGACTGTCTCATGTGACCAGGCTGGTGACAGGCAAAGCACAGACGGTGGGTTCGGCAGTGTTCGAGGGTGGAGTGAGAGCCCTCACTACATATGCGGCATCTGTCACGGCCCCTCCTAGTGTGTTGTGGAGCACTGAATGAATTAGTAGCACGCAGGGCATTGACACTTTCAAGAACTTTACTGAGCATGTCAGTCATCCTGTCCACACTACTCTGTGAAGTGGGTACAGACTCATCAAGACGGCGGGGCTGTTCTATTGTTTGTTTACAGGACTGCAATGCACAATCTAGACTGTATTCACTGTGACTCTCTTCACTGTTAAGCATGAACGCTGCATTCTGCCTGGGCAAGGAACTGACCTCAGTGCGCCTGGTCTTCATTTCACACTGATACTCATCAATCCTTTCCTGGACCTCTTTGGCCGTCCACTGTTCAACAAGTTTACTCTTGAACACCATGGCAAGGGACTGATCAGGGCAGTGGCGCACAAACATCATTGCTACCTCTTTGTTCACATCCTCCATTCTCTTGCCCTGGCGCCTCAAGCACTCGTCAGCGACATCTGCTGCTTTGTTTAAGCGGACCCAGTAATCAAACGCACTCTCCCTATGTTTAGGTAGTGTGCTGTAAAAATCTGCAAGCGGCATGCAAGAATATGAAATGTCACTGAAGTGCTGTTTGAGAATGGCATAGATAATTTCAGGATGTTGATTTGAATCACGAGAGGGGTCGCTTCTGAGTGCTATCTTGACCACATCCTTGGCCCTGCCCATCAATTTACTTAGAATTTCATCCGCTTTGTCTGTAACTCCAACTTTCTTCTTTTTAAGAAAAGTGTCCATGAGATCTACCCATTCACTCACTGTGTACTTGTCTGTGCCATCGCCACGGAACATGGGCGGGTCTTTGACTTCTGACTTCAGCACCACATTAAGCTGAGACATGTCTACCGTAGTGCTCTGGGGCTGGCGGCTGCCGCCATTATAAGTGTCAGGAGGGAATGCTTGTGTGCCTACATAATCTCTGTCAGACATTAAACGGGCTGTGACAGTGTCACCAATGTGTTTGCCTAACTCAGTGATCAAAACACCTAAGTGCTTCAGTGTGTTCTCTGTCTCAGAAGATGAACTTATAGGGGTGGATGTTAGGGGAGCTGGGTAACTGTTGGAGAATAATTCACTACCTCCACATGCACCCATGTGCGTAGTATCTGCACCAAGCACATCTATGGGGCCAGGTGGCACAGGTAACTGCCCCGGATAACGTGGCTGAGCCCTCCCACGACTTATCCCAGGAGTAAAAATTGCCCTCCCTGCACCCACAAAATCAGTGCCTCTCCCAACACCCATTAAACCCCTCGCCCTCCCAACACCTAGGTAGTGGAAATCAGTATTATCCATCACTAAATACAAGTAAAGATAAAACAAAAATACTGTGGCCAAAAAAATATATAATCAAACTCCACTTGAAACATCAAATTAAAATTGACAGTTGAAAGTTCAATGCAAAATAAACTTTAACATTACGTTTCCATCAGATCCGAGACAATGTGAGCGAAATAGAGAAAGTGCTAGCTGCACCGTCTGCATCAAAGTTTCTAGCTTGCTAGTAGCCTACTATGTCGCGTTAGTTTAACTGCGCTGCCTGCTAAGTGATCACAAACCAGCTAGCGTTGGACTCCAGCGATGTCGGACGACCCAAATCAATGCGATGTCCCACGGAGATCAGCAAGCGCTGACGTGATGAAGTGTCGGGTCACGGCACCAATGTAACCCCTCTGAATTTGTCTGCGTTGTGTAGTTTTTTCATAGAGAAAGCCGGGAGACGTGGGTGAAGTTCTCCAGTTTATTCACCTGGCACAAACAATATCACGGGACTCCTTAGCACAGCAGCATGGGACACCTTACAGTGTGCTAATCGTGACTCTATATCCCCGAACTCTCATACATCGTTAATTCAAGTTTAATTACAAAGTAATATATCTAATTGAAATATACACAATAAAACACAAAACATGTACCTGGCACAAACAATATCACGGGACTCCTTAGCACAGCAGCATGGGACACCTTACAGTGTGCTAATCTAAGAGGGAGATTAAACATTAGCTATTCACACGTGTGATTTTGAACATCGATTAAAATATACATTCAGAGGTGCATAATTCCTAAACCAAACACACTATTTACATGAGGATATAATGTGGAACACCTCTCTATAATCAGTATGGATTTAATACATTCAGTCATTGTATTCTAAAATAATAATGTAGGAGCTCTCTTTATGCACAACTCACCGTGACTCTATATCCCCGAACTCTGAGGAGAGCCACTCTGTACAACATGCATAACCCCTAGAGGCCACTATTTCCCCAACAACATGACTTATGCACATGCTCAGTGTGATTAAATAGCACAAAAAGGATGCAAGTGGAAGAAACCAAATCTTCACTGTTACATATACATGCAGCCCAGGGAGCATTTACAATGTACTGGACTAGACAGGGCTTAACCAGGATCCCACTCCCTAGCAACAAGCCCAGCTCAAAGGTCAGGGCCAGAGGTCCAAGACCTGGGTGTAACCCACCTAAATAAGTGGGTTAATTACTCACGTGAAGATTTTCACGTGCCCGTCTCCCAGGAAATCTTTTGATTTTCCTTTATTCAGAATACCTTTCTTGATACCTTTGATGCAACTTGATTGATTCCTGCTCCTTAATGATACCCTTTTTTTTTACTTTTAAATCGATATTCCCTTAATTAATGTTTCTTTTTTAAATTACTTCATTTACACTATTTCGCTTTCTTTGGCTCTTGGTAAGTTGAAGACCGTTTTTATCTTTCATTTGGAACTCTGGTGAGTGATTCAATTGACCGTTTGATTTAGCTAATTTACATAATTAAAACCAATCGGATAATTTATTTTACTGTTTGTGTATGTACTATTGTTAAATGAGGAATGATATTTGTGTATGTTAAAGAAAATATAAGTGTTATTATCGAATTGGGAGTTATATGGCTTTGGATAGGGGAATTGGGGGGCTTTTCGGAAATGACGCCTTTGGTACCCATGAATAACAGTGCGGCTCCTTTAAATGCAGCACGTACAGGGTGGGTGTGGTAGAACGAGAGAGTTGCAGAGAGAGGCAAGGCAAGGCAAGTCTATTTATATAGCACATTTCATACACCGTGGTAATACAATGTGCTTCACATAAATACACAGTGGCAATACAATGTGCTTCACATAAAAGCAAAAGGTCAGTACATTATCATAAAAACCGTAAATTATAGGAAATAAAAGTGTTGAGTTGTGTGTTCTCATCAATTGTAATTAGTGTAAAGTAATGCTAAAGAGGCTTCGTAGATGCTCAACTAGTTCTTTTAATGGCTCACCGTGCGTCTCCTCACATGTGTAACTGGCACTACCGTATAACCCACAGTATATGCGCAAGCGCATTAAACTACCGTATATGACATCTCCCCCTCTTTTGAGTGTTATGTCAATAACATCACAGGAACAGTTTAACTGAAAATGGCTATTCAAACAGCACATACTATAAACCAAGATTAACTTAAATTAATTTAAATGGAGACATTTCAACATGCAATGGTCTCTTTCCACTCAACCAACAAATAAACATTATCAACATGTACAACTGTACAACTGTACAACTTTCTTTTTTCACAAATCAACAGTATCACATCAATGTCAATACAACTTTCTTTTCTCTCCCCTCCCCCAAAGGCCATATGATCTGCACTCATTTACAGGTCAAGCCTGTCGATTTGCCTGCACACCCGTCCAGATCTGGTCACAGTCTAACTGGGTAGAGGGGTTGTGGGTGTAGCCACACTCTGACTCACAGGAACAGTCTCTAACACGGTGGCTCCGTCAGAGTGTGTGTCTGTCCCTGTGACATCCCCGTGTGCTGCTGGGATGGGCTGGGAAACCGGCCCTGGTTGGAGGTGACGGCGGTTCCGCCGCAGCTCCGCTCCGTGCTGCGTCCTGATGACGAAGGATCTCGGGGTGGTGCTCTCACTTGAGATCACCGCTGGCAAGGACCATGACTTTTCATAGTCCAACTTGGAGGATACAACATCTCCTGGTTGCAGGGCAGGTAAGGGCCTGGCTCCATGACGGCGGTTGAAGTAGTGAGCCTGTTTAGCCTTTTCCCTTCCGTCCCTCTCTTTCTCAGCTGTCCTGCTGGGCCATTTGGGTAGGAGATTTTTCTCCAGAGTGGGGAGTGTGGTTCTGATTTTCCTCCCCATCAACAGCTCGGCTGGACTGAAGCCTGTGGTGGAGCAGGGAGTGGACCTATAGCTCATCAGAGCCATGACAGGATCTTCTTGCTTGAGAATTTTCTTCGCTGTCTGTACGGCTCTCTCTGCGTGCCCATTGCCCTGTGGATGGTGAGGGCTGGATGTGCAGTGCTTGAAGTCGAGCTGCCTCGCGCACTCCTTGAACTCCGCACTTGAAAACTGGGGTCCATTATCGCTCACCACCTCATCTGAAATGCCAAACCTGGCTAAGACCGCTTTCAGTCTTTGGATCACTTGTGCACTCGTTGTCGAGGGCAGCTGCAGTATCTCTAGGAACCTGGAATAATAATCTGAGATTACCAGGTAGTTGTGGTGGTTGTGCTCACACAGGTCCATTGCAATTCTTTTCCAGGGTCGCTCTGGAAGCGGTGTGGAGATGAGAGGTTCCTTTTGTTGTGTTCTTTTCAGTTCACAGCACACCTGACATGACGTCACAAGCTTGTTTATGTCCGTAGAGAGTCCGGGCCACCACACAGATGAGCACGCTCTCTCCCTACATTTGACTAGGCCCTGGTGCCATTCGTGAATTTTCTGAAGGATCTCACCTCTCATTTGCCTTGGCACGACAATCCTGCTTCCTCTGAGGACCAGGCCATTGTGTTCAGATAGCTCTGACTTCACTTGGACGTACTCTCTCGCGTCCATGGGCACATTGCTTAAGTGTTCAGGCTATCCTTTCTTTATGAGCTTCACAACCGACAGCAGTTCGGCATCGGCTGCTGTCGCCATTCTGATTTCATCCATCTTGCTTTTCGACGCAGGGATCCCCTCTATTACACTATCCACGTAGCATGCCACCTCACTGTGTGTGTCTGTCTCTGCACACATGCTGGCCAGTGGACTGCGTGACAGGGTGTCCGCGATGACCAGAGTTTTCCCTGGCGCATATTCTGCCACTGGATTGAATCTCATGAGCCTCATGAGAAGACGCTGACATCTTATGGGTACATTGTCTAGACTGCGGCTGTTAATGAGAGGCACTAGCGGTTTGTGATCAGTGATGAGCTTGAACTGCTCCAGTCCATTGAGGTATCTGTCGAACTTCTCGCATGCCCACACACCAGCCAGGCCTTCCTTCTCTATCTGGGCGTAGCGTGTTTCTGCTTCAGTGAGGCATCTGGAGCAATATGCCACAGGTTTCCACTGCTCCCCGTGGAGCTGAAGGAGCACACCCCCCAAACCATAACTGCTTGCGTCCGCTGACACAGCCGTGGGCTTGTTCAAGTCATAGAAGGCGAGTACTGGTGCAGTTGTCAACAGCTCCTTGATGTGTTCAAAAGCTGTTTGTTGTGCGTGGCTCCATGTCCATGAATTCTTGTCCTTCAGGAGCTCGTACAGTGGCTGTCCTACGGTAGAGAGTCCGGGGATGTATCTTCCGAGATAATTCACCATTCCCAGTATCCTTCTCAACTCTTGCACGTCTGCTGGTGGTGACAGCTGCCGAATAGCTTTCACTTTGTCGGGGTCAGGCCGGATCCCGGACCGGTCAATGAGATGTCCGAGGAACCGCAGCTGACTCTGCCTGATGGAGCACTTCTCACGATTGAGCTTCAGACCAGCTGTCTCAATGCGCTGCATTACCTTCTCCAGGCGACCATCATGCTCCTCTTTTGTGGCCCCATAGACCAGAATGTCGTCCATGAAGACCTCGACACCCTCCAGCCCCTGCAGGGTCTCCATCATCTTCCTCTGGAAGATTTCAGGTGCGCTCGTAATTCCGAACGGTAGCCGCTTGAAGTTGAATCTGCCGAATGGCGTAATGAAGGTAGTGAGCTTACAGCTGTCTGGGTGCAACGGTATCTGGAAGAACCCACTGGCGGCATCGAGTGAAGAGAAGACAGTGGCCCCACTCAGCTTTGCTGTAATCTCATCAGTAGTAGGCAGGATATACTGTTCTCTTTTCACTGCCTCGTTCAGCCTCTTGAGATCAACGCAGATGCGGGCTTTACCTGTGTTCTTCTTCAAGACTGGCACCATGGGTGCACACCAGTCCGTTGGCTGTGTCACCCTCTCGATGATGCCATTTCCCTCCATCCTCTGGAGCTCCTCCTTTACCTTTTGCAGCATAGGGAGAGGCACGCGTCGTGCTGTGTATACAGCATATGGCTGAGCGTTGTCTTTCAGCAGTATTTTCACCGGTTCAGTCTTTAAAGTCCCATGCTCGCCATATGCCTGTGGATGTCCTCTGTCGCACACTGTTTCATTCACTCTCCTCACTAGATTCATTTCCACAGACAACGGCCTGCTGAGTAGGTTGTTTACAGTACGTCCGCGGATGACATATGCTGTGAGTGGGTGAGTCTTTCCTTTGTAGGTCACAGTGCTCTGGAACTGTCCTATGCACTGCAGCTCGCCACCTGGACTGTCCAGTGGTATCTCTGCTGGCTCCAGTGGTCTTTTGGGGATGAGTGAGTGGTAGGTCTCTTCGCAGATGATGTTAACATCGGCCCCTGTGTCGATTTTGAAGTCAACTGGTGTAGAGCCCAACAGTAACTCGACGGCCCATTGCTCTGGCGACCCACCTGCTTTACTCACAGCCCCAAGAAAGTATAACTGCTGCTGCTGCTCTGTTTGCTCTGTAACCTCACTCACTGCCTGCCTGCTCCTACACACTCTACTCCAATGTCCAACTTTGTTGCATGTATTGCATGTAGATTTTCTGGCAGGGCAATTTTCATCTTTACTGTGCCACGCTTTCCCACACAGTCCACATTGCCCTTTATTTCCCCCTTTTGGCTTACCGTAGTGACTGGGGTATCTGCTGCGCTCGTGAGTGACTTCTTGTATCACCCCCGTTGTCTCTCCTTGCATGCTGACTTGCGAAGCAACCTCTTCCGACTGCCTGACAGTCTCAATGGTCAGCGCTAGTGTTAGGTTCTTCGTCAGCTGCAACTTCCGTGAGACCTCTTTGTCGAGAATCCCCACTACGATTCGGTCGCGGATATTCTCATCCCTGTTCCCGCCGAATTCGCAATGCTCGGCCAGTTCGTACAAAGCCCTGATAAAAGTTTCAGCTTTCTCTCCCGGTCTTTGCACGCGCAGATGGAAACATGCACGTTCGTGTATTACATTCCTTCTCGGCACAAAGTAATCATCGAACTGTCCAAGCACCCTAACATAATCATCTCTATGTTCATCCTCTGTGAATGTAAACGAACGGAAGATGTTCTCCGACTCGCTTCCCATAGCGTATATCAGGCTGCTCACCTGCACGGCACCATCTTCTTTGTCCAGCTTGGTGGCGATTCTGAATCTCACAAAACGTTGCTTCCACTCCGGCCATTCTCCTGGCTTATCAAATGAAAAGTTTGTCGGAGGAGCGAACTTTGGCATGACTTCGTTTTCGTTTTCTTCGTTTTCACTTCTGACACCATGTAAAGTAATGCTAAAGAGGCTTCGTAGATGCTCAACTAGTTCTTTTAATGGCTCACCGTGCATCTCCTCACATGTGTAACTGGCACTACCGTATAACCCACAGTATATGCGCAAGAGCATTAAACTACCGTATATGACAATTAGTATTACTTTATATTGCTGATTTTTATTCCTATTGTGTCGATTATACTGTTATGTGTTATATACTATTATACTGTTATGTATGTTAAGGGGAAATGCACTAATGGGACTCTTAATTTGTTCCCTGATGAATCTATATTCTAAACCCCTAAACTAAACTATCTAAACTAAACTATCTAAACTATCTAAACTAAACCCCTGTTAGTTTCCTGTGTAGCTCATACGGCTTTGAGCCATGCCACATATACCGATGTTCTGACAGTACTGTGAGGAGTTTAGTAAGCTAATAAAGAAAACTTTACGTTTCTACTTTGAGTGACCTTTCATTAATTATTAATGAATGACGGTAACATATTCCATATCAACATGGATCTAAGAGAACAGAATTCAACAAAAAGCATGAGAACATTAAGGTTCACATTTAGTTCGGACAGTAGGTTTTACTAATAGATATTGCTGCTATTCTGAGAGAACGGGAATGTATACAAACAGTTTGGATGTAGCGACTGGAGAAAAGTTATGTTGCTGTAACATTGAACCAGTGTGGAAAATAAATCCTCAGAAAGAATCAGTTGCCATTATCAAAGGAAAGGGAGTAGTTAAGAACACTCTGGCCCTGGAGCAGTGAACAAAGTATCCCCTGTAACCTCCGACTATGGTCAGAGACAGACAGACAGACAGATAAGAGCAGGAAAGATTAACAATCGATACGGAGCTCTGTCTGGAAGTGCTTCACGTTCTCGACACAAGCTTCGAAGCCTCGGTGTCAACGGTAAAAATAAGTTGTTAATTCACCAACTAGCTAGATAACAAATTCACAATTAACATGCTATTCGCGTGAGCAGGTTGAAGGTTTCTTCACACGGAAGTTGATCTAAAGTTGGTAGGAAAATCGAAAGACGCAAGTCTGAAATACATTTTTTGAATGTCGAATGTAAAACTGACTTCACCACGGTGACCCTGGTCACGTCATCAAACTGAAAGTGGAAGTGTAGGCTTGGGACTGACGGCGTAGCTATTATTTAGTTCCCACCGACTAATACTGCCATCAAGGAGGTAGGTTTCGGACAGGCCATTCCGGTTTATTGCGTAAATTATTTGTTGGTGGTTGTTAAATAACGTGAACACTAGCGTCTTTCAAATCGGGTGATTGGCGAGTAGTAGGCTATTTATTTAGACTATCCGGTCAATCCCTTTCGGCTACACTGTCAGCTAGTTCTGCACGCTGTGATAGTCGGTAAAGCAAATATCCGAATTCCAAATTTCCAGCAAAAGGGCATATTTCTCCATTAACGACATAACATTCTTAATCTAACTTTAAAAATTTGAAAATGGAACTGAAATCAGGCCCCTATTCTTTTCGAAGCCATGTATAAACCTTTGAACTTGACTGTGTGCGTGACTCGTGAATAATGAATCATCTCCACTTTTGTTCAGGTGAAAGGCACCTGACACCAGATGAACGATTTATCATGAGTGACAGTCAGAACACCGAAGAAACTGCTGAAAAGCAGGGAGATAGTAATGAGTGTCGGGCGAACAAGCGTCCACGCTCGGAGTGTTTGGACGTTGTGCCACCCATAACACAACAGAGAGAGTGAGTAATCAACAGCCAATGCACAACACATTACAGGGAAACGTATGGGCTTTTGAACTTGTTCCCAATTTCCCCATATATCTAGGTCAAAATTTTCACTAGGGACAAAAACTATATAAATCTGTAAAGTATTTAGTTAGAACGTTATAACCTGTGTTCCAGTTTAAATGGTGGCCATGTTGTGTGGTGAGATTTGAATGCGTAATCCAACTCTTGAGCGCCATATGTTGTCGTTCGCAGATTCGTAATTTTAAGGACCAGTAGCCTACCTGTGCGTGTGTGTGTGTGTGTGTGTGACGACGAGATGTTGAATACCTCGCTGAAAAAAACATGAACATCACCTGTTAATGTAGAATGCATATCCGTGTCAATATCATCTAAAGACAACAATACGAAACATACAGGACATGTAATGATGAAATCCTGCGACGTGATTCGAAACGATGACGAATGTATCAGTCTTGTTTACTCTGCCAGCTGTTTCCCTGTGTCTGTTTACCTCAATGACTGTAAACAAACTGTAGAAAATGACACAGGTCAATCTCGGTACGGATCATTTCCATGTAGTCAGACAAGTATATTTACATTATGAATTTGCGGTGGTGGAGATATAAAGCCCCTTTCAAGGGAACACCAGCAAAGAACAAGGTCAAGCTACAGACAGGCAGAGGACGAAAATGACTCTCCACTCACCGGGATGACCGACAACTCATTCAAATATCACTCAACAACTGTTGGATGACATCAAGTGACCTCCAAAAAGAATGGCAGGCGGCAAGGCTCCTAGGGGCAGGGCTGAATTCAGGCAAAGCTAGAAAAAAGCCCTTCATCAACGAGAAGCAAAGTAGAGCCAGGCTGAGGTTTGCAAAAGACCATAAGGATTGGACCATAGAGGACTGGAGTAAGGTCATCAGTCCAATTTTCAGCTTTGCCCAACACCTGGTCGTCTATTGGTTAGAAAGAGACGTGGCAAGGCCTACAAGCCACAGCCACAAGCACCTACCTACTGTGAAATTTGGTGGAGGATCGTGATCTGGGGGTGCTTCAGCAAGGCTGGAATCGGGCAGATTTGTCTTTGTGAAGGACGCATGAATCAAGCCATGTACAAAGCTGTCCTAGAAGAAAACTTGCTTCCTTCTGCTCTGACAATGTTCCCCAACTCTGAGGAGTGGTTTTTCCTGCATGTTCATGCTCCATGCTACACAGCTAGGTCAGTGACGGTGTGGATGAAGGACCTCCAGATCAGGACCCTGTCATTGCCAGCCCAATCTCCAGACCTGAATCCCATTGAAAACCTCTGGAATGTGATCTACAGGAAGATGGATGGTCACAAGCCATCAAACAAAACCGAGCTGCTTGAATTTTTGCGCCAGGAGTGGCATAAAGTCACCCAACGGCAATCTGAAAGACTGGTGGAGAGCATGCCAAGACGCATGAAAGCTGTGATTTTAAATCAAGGTTATTCCACCAAATATTGATTTCCGAACTCTTCCTCAGTTAAAACATTAGTATTATGTTGTTTAAAAATAAATATTCGACATCTGAAAACACTGCATCTTTTTTGGTTATTTTGACCAGTTGTCATTTTCTGCAAATAAATGCTCTAAATGACAATATTTTTATTTGAAATTTTGGAGAAATATTGTCAGTAGTTTATAGAATAAAACAAAACATTTAATTTTACTCAAACACATACCAATAAATGGTAAAACCAGAGAAACTGATAGTTTTGAAGTAGTCTCTGAATGTTTTCCAGAGCTGTATACTGCGTACTGTGTCCTGTGTGCCCTCCTCATAATCCTGTCTGCCCTGTGTGGGAGTGTGACGCCCCTAGCCCCTGGCCCTCTGTGTCTTGTTAGCTGTCTGTGACTAGGACCAAGCCATACACTATTCCAGCCAATCAACATGTTGCTTCAGGAGCACTGAAGGGAAGGGTGTAATTTGATTGGCTGTTGAGTTTTAGTGTCAAAGGGGGCCTGCTATGAAAAGTTTGATAACCCCTGGATTATCTGAAAATTATGCGAGGTGTTGATACAGTTACAAGTTGAAGTGCAAAAATTTATATGTAAGTGTAATATGGTAAAAAAAATTAAAAAAACACGGGGATCACGCCATTGGTGTGCAAATCATGTTGTCATTCTAAAGAAGGTGTGATAATCAGGAATTAAGGCATAGATTGGCATTGGTTTAAAATCTGTTAACACAAATAAAACATGCCATTTTGTTTGCTTCCCAAGTCACTGCACTGCTGGACCAGGCAATGTGCCCTGTTCAGTTTACCACTACACAACTCCAGCTCTTCAGAGGCATAAGCTGGTGGAGGCCACTGGAGACCTGGAACAGAGACTCTGCCAACAGCACTACCGAGCGCTGGAGTTATTTTGCGAGACTGACCAGACTCCAATCTGTGTGTTATGTGTTGCAAAACAACACAGAGGGCATGACATAACAGAACTCGAAGAAAAACAGGTTTGCATTTTAAGAACATTAAAAACACTTTTTAACAATGCACTAAAGAAATGAATTTACATTGTTTCATTATTTCATGTTATTTTGTTGACAGAGTCGTCAGATGAAGGCATCTGAAATGGCACCCAACAAAAGTAAGTAATGTGCCAACCAGACTTGAGTTTATAATATGTAGAATATGTTTGTAATATGTAGAGCATATCTATAATGGAGATGGTGCAGAGTCCATGACATCTCTATGAGCTAGATAAATGTGGTGCATATGACAAAAGTGGAATAAAATGCATAAAAGCGCAAATGGAAATTTGATGACAATGCAAACTGGTGCAGGCTAGTAGAGTCTAGTACTGAAACCAGCTATGGATAAAGGTAACTTGAACTTGCCTTTGCGACTATTGAAATGGAGGAGATTGGGGAAGAGGTGGGATGCTTAACCGTGCTGGAGTGTGTGACTTAGCCGAGAGGTAAAACAGGTTTAAATCTTCTGGAATGCGGAAATGCCATGGGCATGGGCTTTGTTTAGAGAACATCATTTCACAAGTCCACCCATCGGTTTTGATTTAGAACGCTAAAAATAAGTATGTTTAGCTTTGTAGCTGGACAAGAGTGGGCTGAATGGTGAAGACTGCAAGGATTGGCATGAGATGTGGTGTGCTAGGCACTGGAACGAGGGTGAGAAGCCAAAATAAAGATGAAAATTGAGTGATTCTTAAATGTACTGGTTTTGCTCTATTTGATGAAAACCCAAATTGTGTTGTGATCTATGATCTGTAGGTCTGAGACAAGGGGATGTAGCCTACAACGGAATTAAAAGCTGAGGCAGTGCAGGTAGACCTAGCCTTTCAGCAGCCCAAAAAGTCAACATAAACGTGTCAGTAAGTTTTAAGTCAGTGTGGACAGACATGAATCCATTGTGGAGTGTTGTGAGGCAGGGTGGTGAGAATATCAGCAGTGATCAGTAACTACAGGTCTGGTGTAGCCAGCTGACCTTTAATGAGCCTATCCTTCCATCGGAAAAGGAGTGGCACTCAGGGCCTCAGGTAAGCTTATGGAAAATGCATGCCGTATAAGTATACCTTGATGGTGGACATTTTAATCTAATGAGATCTATGAGCATGTGATGAATGAGGTGGTTATTGTATAAAAGCTGGGGAAATGGAGTGACTATTCTGTCCAGTAGGACTGGGGAGACCTGAGAGCGAGAGCTTGTAGTAGCGCCAAGTCAACAGAAATGGGCTGGAGATTTAGATTTACATTTAGTCATTTACAGGCATGAAAATCCCTCACCTTTCGGCGAAATTCGCCGTTTTGAAACCAAAATAGGTGACCTACGTGAATCGTGTAGATTCGATGAGAAATGTTTTTTGGGGGGGGGGGGGGGGGGGGTATTCATATTCAGTGAATTGCGAACATGTGCGCGTGCCAGAAGGGAGCGCGAGTGCATGTAAATATTAATGCGGAGGGCCTTGCATCACCAGTGCAGACCACCATCAGAAGCTGAAAACACGCCTGCTGAAGAAGAGAAAAGGGCGAGGCTGAGACGTGGCAAAACAGCGAAAGCGGGCCATGGAGACACTGGTGGTTCAGGCAAAGAAGAAAAAATTATCTGGTTCTGAGAGTATTACGAACTGTAATGTAAATTGTTATCTTATGTTATAATAAAATGTATTAAAATTAGGGCTGTCAAAGTTAACGCGTTAATCTATGAGATTATTGTGGCCGAGATTAATGCGATAAAATATTTTAAGGCAGTTAACGCAACTTTGTTTACTTCCGATGTGCATTGACCCCTGACGCGAAACCGCCGCGTGCCTGAAGTCAGCAATAGGAGAGACCGAGACGGTAGTTGAAGATGGAGAGAACAGAGGGATTGTTGGGCGGAAAGTTTCTGGTAAGAGTAAAAATGACGGGACAATCGACAAAACTAAAGTTGTATGTAGCATTTGTCAAACTGAATTTAGCTATCACAGAAGCAGCTCGTCTTTAAGTTATCACTTAATGCAAACCGACAGAAAGCAGTCCCAGGTTAGATGGTCGCCAACCCACACTCCACGACTTCACTAGGAAAATAACTAGACCAGTCCGTGAAAAGGTTACCAACGCTGTCTGATGTGATTCGAATTGCTTCAGGGGACAATTCTTATGATTTACCGTCGAGGGGCTCCATTGTGTCTCGCATACATTCCTTGTATGACGGCGAGAGAGCACGACAAATTCAGCTCCTCGAACAAGCTGCCAGCGTCGCCCTTACTGGTGACAACTGGACGTCAGTCAGCAATGACAATTACCTGGGTGTCACAGCTCATTTTATTGACAATGTATGGAAATTGAGATCTTTTGCATTGGAAATAAAAAAAACAGGCGCGACATACAGCAGAGGAATTCATCGACGTCTCAAACAGATGGGAGATAAGTGGCAAAATGACCACTTTAGGCACTGTTAGTGCCCGTATTATGTTGGCAGCCGCTAGGCTACTTCCATTTTGCCATCTACCCTGCGCGGCACACAGTCTGTACCTGGCTGGCACTTTATAGGTATGAGTTATAGGCCTGAGCCTCTTTGAAAAAACAGTTATGCGTGTAGTTTTGTGTAAAAAAAAAAAATACAATTAAACAACAGTGTCTAAAATACACGCTGTCTGAAAGTGATTACTCGTTAATTTATAAGATTTAGTCTTTAGAAGTCAAACAAACTTTTAATCGCGATTAATCTAGATTAATGAATTTCAAAATGTGAGATTAATTAGTAAAAATGTTTGTATCTATTGACAGCCCTAATTCAAATCTGAATTACATAACATTGTATTGGCTGTCAATCATGATGGAAGAGTAGACAAGTTAAGTTACAGCATGTCCACCATCTCTTGTGGGGGTTATGCATTAAGCCATTTGTGGTGCCCTTACCACATTGTGCCTCATATACTGTATGTTAGACCCAGTGAAATCAGTGCATAATACTTAGTAAGGAGGCCATAATAATTTTTGACTCATGGCTGAAGTTAAGTTTCTCCAGCTCTCCCCAGGTTGGCAAAAAAAGCATCTCAAAATGCATCAGATTGATGCTTTAAAATATGTAATATTACAATTTTTCTTACGGGGGAGCTTGCCCCCGGACCCCCCTAGAGGGGTAATATCCTTCTCACCTTTTTCACCCCTGACCCGTTTTCATGCCTGCATTTAGCAGACGCTTTTCTCCAAAGTGACGTACACAGGAGAGAACAGTCAAGCTACGAGCAATAGAGACCTAGTGTAACAATAAATACTACTTTACATACGAAATAGAAAAAAAGAAGTGCAGGAATGAAACTACTGTAAGTGCAAGTTAAGTACTAGTCGAAGTGCAAGTTAGAAAGGGAGGTGCTCTCTGAAGAGTTGGGTCTTCAAGAGCTTCTTAAAGGTAGAGAGGGACGCCCCTGCTCTGGTAGTGCTAGGCAGTTCGTTCCACCAACGTGGAACTACAAATGAGAATAGTTTGGATTGCCGTACTTGTCGAGCGCAGCATCCTGGGTGTAACATTTGCCCTTACAAGAGCATTTAAGTAGGTGGGAGCAGAACCAGCAATCACTCTGTAAGCAAGCATAAGTGACTTGAACTTAATGCGAGCAGCTACAGGCAGCCAGTGGAGCTCAATGAGTAGCGGGGGGATGTGTGTCCTCTTTGGTTGGTTGAACACCAGACGCGCCGCTGCGTTCTGGATCATCTGTAGTTGTTTCACCATGCATGCCGGCAGGCCCGTTAGGAGGGCGTTGCAGTAGTCAAGGCGGGAACTCACCAAGGTTTGCACCAGCAGCTGGGTGGCATACTGGGTTAGGTACGGCCTGATTTTGCTGATGTTGAATAGCGCAAAGCGGCACGACCGGGAGACAGAGGCAATGTGGTCAGTTGGTCATCAATAATGACCCAGAGGTTTCTTGCTGTTTTGGACGGAACAAGAGATAAGGAGTCAATATTGATATTGATGTTGTGATGGATGACCTATTTGGCTGGAAAGACCATCATCAATTTGGCTCCATACTACAGCAAATTCAGTAGACTGAAAGTGTCACATAATAAGTGCTCGCAACATTGGTCAGGATTGGAAATGTATTTTAGGATTCCAGTAGTGTAATCTGAAATCTTATGTTGTAGAGGTAAAATTATACTGTATCGAATCTTAAAATACAAAGTCTCTGGTTCCGTACATACATGTACTGTATTTGTAGAACACAAATACATGTTTAGTTGCAACCATAGGAAGAGATCAGCCTTATGTCCCATTAGGGACGAAGAGGATTAGGATCAGATTAGGGCTGAACGATTAATTGCATTTGCGATTTAATCGCGATATGATAGAACACGATTTTCTAACTGCAACGTTCGCGATTAAAAAACGTGGTCTAAAAAAAAAAAAAAAAAAATGTTTTTTTTTTTTTTTTTTTTTTTTTTTTAAGATGGTACATTTTGCACACAGTGTTTAAAAAGTGCATGCCTAGTGTTTATACTTAAAATGACTTTTTTTAAATTACTTAAATGCACAGTGGCAAAGCCACCTATTTGTTGTTCTTGTTTCTGTAATGAGCAGTTAAATAAAAATGTAAAATGTGGGAAAGAATATTTTACACTAAATGTATCTAATATTGTGTTGGTCATATTTAAATCATTCATTACGTTTTGTTGGGGAAAAAAGAGGATACAAAAAAAAAATCGCATATTAAATCGCAATCGCAATATTTTGGTAAAAAATCGCAATTAGATTATTTTCCCAAATCGTTCAGCCCTAGATCAGATAGGAATAGATGGCTTATCTCAGCCTAATTTGCGAAGGGTCTGGTATTTTATGAAGTTCAATAAATGTTAAGGTAGCCTATAAGATGGCAAAAATAACAACTTAAAGATAAACAGAAATCATCCATCCAGCAGTTACAAGTTTACTATGAACTCAGTCTACGAGTTAACCTAGTATACATATTGCCAATTTTTTTCTTCAAATAATCAATACAATTGCAAACATAAAACCAGACATTGTTTTGAACAAGCCTGCACCCACCCGGATCCCCAAAATGTCTTCACAAATGTACTGCTTGTGCACAGTGAGCTATTTAAAAAAATCAAAAAGTGATAAAGGAGGAGTTTGTATCCATGCATTTGTGTTCTTCGAATGGTACGCATACTTGTGTACTCTCCTCTTCAGCTCATCACAGATTTTCTATGGGGTTTAGGTCGGGGGACAGTGATGGCCATGGCAAAACCTTTATTCTGCGGTCGGTGAACCATTTTTGTGTAGATTTTGAGGTGTGCTTCGGATCATTGTCCTACTGGAAGGTCCAACCACGACCCATTTTAAGCTTCCTGGCAGAGGCTGTTATGTTTTCATTTAATATCTGCTGGTATTTGATGGAGTCCATGATGCCATGTATCCTAACAAGATGTCCAGGGCCTTTGGAAGCAAAACAGCCCCACAACATCAAAGATCCGCCACCATACTTCACAGTGGGTATGAGGCGCTTTTCTTTATGGCTATCTTTCTGTCTACGCCATACCCACCTTTCATGTTTGTTGCCAAAAAGCTCTATTTTGGTCTCATCTGACCATATAACCCGGTCCCATTGAAAGTCCCAGTAACATTTGGCAAACTGTAGGTGCTTTAGTTTGTTGTTGATTGACAGCAGAGGCTTTTTTCTGGCAACCCTCCCAAACAACTTGTGGTGATGTAGGTGGCATCTGATGGTAGTTTTGGAGACTTTCTGAACCCAAGACTCAACTAACCTCTGCAATTCTCCAGCTGTGATCCTTGGAGATTCTTTTGCCAGTCGAACCATCCTCCTCACGGTGCGTGGGGTCAATGTACACACACGTCCTCTTCCAGGCTGATTCTTAACACCTCCTTTCGCTTTAAACTTCTTAATTATTGCCATGATAGTGGAAATGGGTATTTTCAACTGTTTAAAGATTTTCTTATATCCATTTCCTGATGTGTGCAGCTCAACAACTTTTCGTCGCACATTGTCACTGTGTTCTTGTGTCATTCCTATAGTGATGGGTGACTAAGGGAATTTGGGAATTTGGCCATATTTGTACCCCAGTGAAACAGGAAGTCATGGTTGATCACTTAAGAGTTCCTAACCAAACTTTTTTTCTTTCAATAATTTTACTTCAATGAAAAGGTAAGATTTTTGTGAATATTTTAAGTGAAAGACCAAGAGGATAAACAGCAAAGACATTTTTGCTCATATTCACTAAGAGTGCCAATAATTCTGGACGGCACTGTACATCTGCCCCAAAGTGTTTTGCTTGTGTCTCCAAAGACCCAAGCTGGATAACTATATTGATGTGTCGGCTTGTCTGCCTGGATGTTACTGGATTATTGGTCCTTCTGCTGTGCTGTTTTGTTTAGTCATCTGCATGCTGCAGTTAAGTGTTGTACATTGCAGAATCATCTCATCACTCATTAAGATGTTTTTAATGTGATTAAAATCAAACTTTCCTTGCCTTTATAGGGACAGTTCATGATTCACGATTGCCATGATAGCATTTTCTAGCTAAAGATAAATTAGCACGTAGCATCTGGAAACAACCGTGGTGAAATGTAGACTAAATGTGGGTGAGACGCGTACTGTCTATAGATAATAAGTTGGGAATGGTTGGAGCATTTATGGCAAATATCTAAATCAAATGCCTCCTGAAAGTCTGAAAGGGGTTTGAAAGTCTTTGAAGTACAGGGGGAAGTGGAAACTTGTCAGTATACATTTCCAATGTACTTCTAGGTCATTAATTCAACTAATGGTTGACAGACTGTTGTCACATAAGGGCCATTTGTCTACTGTGGACTGCCTGCCCCAGGACTTACCTGTGAT
This sequence comes from Clupea harengus, assembly GCF_900700415.2. NCBI lineage: Eukaryota > Metazoa > Chordata > Actinopteri > Clupeiformes > Clupeidae > Clupea > Clupea harengus. The sequence goes on from NW_024879583.1 coordinate 178,766, forward strand.
TTGACCTCTGTTTTTCCAAGAGCTCCCTCCTCCTGGGCAAATCAAGATCACGTCAATGGCACATGATGCTGTGTCTCTGAGCTGGGAACCTCCTGAAGGACTGACTGAGTCGCTGAGATTCGGAGTCACCTGGAAATGTGAAAGCACAGGAGCTTTGCTCTGTTCTGAAGTGCCCGTTACAAATCTTCCTATTCAAGGCCTCACTCCGGGAGTGAAATATGAATTTACTGTAGCCACCATCAGTGACAGTGGTGGGCAAAGTACGAGTGTTTCAACAACCCATGCAACAGGTAAAGCCTCATCATTTGAATTATATTACATTTGTATAGTTTACTATAACCATATATTTCAGCAGATATAAACACAGATACAGGTTCTGAATGTTGTATGTAAGTTGTTTGTAAAAGTTTAGGCACTTGATTTTCAAAATGAAAGAAGTCAAATAGAACCCATCCAGCAAAGAAACATTAAACAATGAGGCTTTCCTTAAATTGTAATGCTCTGGTACCTTTTCAGTTATGATAAAAGATCAAATTGATAGTAATTGTGGCCTGTGCAGAAGTCCACACTTTATACTCCTTTGTTAGGCATCACAGCTTGCAAATAATTTTTGTAGACAGCTAAAAGTCTCTTTATTCTTGATTAATGAATTGTCACCCACTCTTCCTTGTTGATCACTTCAAGTTGTGGTATACATTTAGGGTGTCTTGAATGCACATCTTGTTTAAGATTTACCTACAGATTTTCAATCACACACAAGTTTAGGGACTGCAGGACATAACAAAAGCTACTGTTTGCATTTCTTGAAGTTCTTCATGGTGTATTTTTAGGTATACTTTGAATCATTATCCTGTTGAAGAGACCAACATCTCTCAGGCTTTCCATTCCATTCCTCCCTTCATTTGTATGATGTTTCCTGTGCCACTGGCTGCTAGAAAATCCCAAAACAGAACAGATCCACCTACATGCAATTGTCAAGGGGTTCTTTATATCAAATGCTGGTCTGTTTTTCTCCAAAAACACATTTTGTAATGGTGGCCCAATAATAATTTTTTAAACTTCATCTCTTCACATCCGTTATTTCCAAAATGACTCTGGGTTATTCAGATTTTACCTGGCATACTTCAGACATCACCATTCATGATGAGGTCGTTGTTGAAGTCTCCCTCTGATGGCTCTTGTAGGAAGACAGTATTTACCACAAGTAGCAGTGGAATGGTGCCCCACCATACCTGTGTCAGATAAATCTTCCTGCAGGTCTTCTGAGTCACATGAGGGGATTGGTTGGTTTTTCTGACCAGCAGACATGCAGTTTTATCTGAAAGTGTTCTTGGTCCTCAAGACCTCTTCTTGACTTCCACAGTTAACCTCTTCATAATATTTCAGTCATTGGAAATTTCAAGCTGGAAATGCTTTGATCTCTTTATAAAACCATCTGCTGCTTTGTGGGCATCTGACAGGTTCATTCATATCCTCTGTCAGTTGCTGAGGGAAGACCTATGTTTGAGTGTTGCAGGACATTTGAGGTGTCAGAGAATTAATTGACATAAACTGACATTACCGAGTCCTAATGAGTTAAATAAGGCTTTTAATTAAACTTTTTCACATGCCACAATTACTGGTATTTTTCTATTTTTAACTATGACAAAAAGTGCAGAATTTTTAAATGTTCCTTTACTGCAGGGGTTGTATTTACTTATTTTCACTTAAAAAATCAACCAAAATACGGATCTTGCTCAGGGGTATCCAAACATTTGCATACAACTGTATATTATAATGGTAAACATGCACTCAAAAGTCCAGTGTATTTTCATGTTCCTAAAAACAGCAATTTTGAGAAAAAATACTCATTCCTCATGTATATTATGTGTACCTGCAATCCATTCTTCCAGATGTTCTTGTGCCAAAGGAACTGACCGTGAACGAAGTGACCACATCATCAGCTCACCTTAGCTGGACTCTGCCACATGAGATGGACCTGACTTCTCATAGTTTCCTCATATCTTACTCTAGTGAAGGGAAAGATGAAAGGTTCATCTCCACTTCCTCGTGCAGCACAGTCATCACAGGCTTACAACCAGACACAGACTACACTGTCAATGTCTCCGTTGTGTGCCACAGTGGAATTTGCCAGCCTGCTTCAATCACCATCCATACTAGTATGTCAGTTACAATATTATTTAATTACTTAAGTGGAACCGTTTCCACCATTTTGGATTTCATGAAAATGTTTCAAAAATGTTCACAGGTCACATTCTTTTCCAATCTTCACCACAGCCAATTTAAATGGGTGGCAAAGTCGGCTTGCAGGAAGCGTTAAAAAAAATTAAGTTAGCCAATTGATCATATTTAGACTACAGTGCAAACCAGTTATAAAATCTAATTTGTATGTGACTAGTTTTAGTTTGTAAAGAAACAGCCCATATAAGTCACATTGCAACCAACTCAGTAACACTTGAAGTAGCCTTGAGTAGACTTGAGGTGGTTGTCTTGCACCATGGACACACACAGATATCTCCGCTGCACTTTAGACTACCTGTTGATAAACATGCAGATCACTCTGCTAGAAGGCGGTGAGCAGATATGGTGTCATTCCCAAAAAACATTAATTAAATCCATGCAGCCATCAGGTTTCTATCACATCAGCTAGGTCATATTATGTCATATCAAGTACTGTTGTCTAGTACGTTCTCTCAAATCAGGATGTTTAAGCTACTTGTTTTAGATTAGACTTTGTAGTCCAATCGAGTGACATGCTGCAAAAGAGCAATAAACAGCAAACAGATACAATAGTCACATTGCATTCTAAATAGCTGGACAACTTTGGTAAGAGTGAATTTAGCGCTTATTAGAACGCAACTTACAAAGAACGTTAATTCTGCCCATATTTCTTCTAATTGATTACATTTGCCTATCCCGTGTGTGTAGCCCTAATAAAGTGTCACATTGCATTCTTACATTGATTACTTCCGTGCTAACAAGCCATTTAGCTGTTGCCAAGCCACACTTGTAGATCTAATGTCTTATATGATCACAATATATATGGATGTATATATACCATCACATTCAGATTGGATGATCATTAAAGCCAATTTAATCTAAGGAACAACTAGCATGTTATTATGCTATTTTATGTGCACGGTTTGCTTTTAAGAGGCTAGCATATAAGCAACTGAAACATTAGCTTACTATGGGCTCATTCACGAATGAAGTGATTGTACATGTGTGCAAAATAAAAACAAAAAAATAGATAATTGGGTGTGTACACTTTTATTTTCCAGATACATTTTTATACCTCTAAATATGGTTAAGACTAATTTTGTATTTTTGGGCTTCTGTATCTATTCAGCCATGAAAAATACTTAATTTAAAGCTCCATTATGTGAGAATTGGTACTTTTTTTTGCTACTGAGCTCCCCCTAAAGTTGCGGAGTGTAGTTCACTTTTACACCACTGTCGTATATTCAAATCACACTTAAAAAAACCCTAATGGACAGTGTACATGTGTATTTGTTGACCACCTGAAGGATATGAAACCGGCAAAGACAACGGCAGAAGCTAAAGTAACATATAGACTGACATGGTAGAGTTATATCTAGGAAGGTAGGATAATCTAGCCAGATATGCCTTTACTTCTGTGATACAAAGTTCATGGTTTTCAACTGAAACAATGTTATCTTGATATGATTGGTCTTGGTCTAATATTAACTACTTACTAACCGAGAGTGAGGTCATGCAGGGAAATATCAGACTGAGGCTGTAACGTATCGACCGAGCGATAGCGAGGTTGATACGGCAAAGACCGAACGGTCGACCGAACGGTCGAGGTTTGTAAGTTGTTTATTATATGGCATTTTTAGCTTCTTTCATTTTGTAAATGAAAAGAAATGGTAATTCTAAATAGAAAACATGTCCTTTTGTTCAGCTCTCAAGTCTTCTCACGACGCAGTTTGTTTCAGGCGCTGCCTAGCAACCAATTACTTGCTAACTTGAAGTTACAATGATAAATAGAAAACGGTTCAGCTAAAATGGCTTTTTAAGAAGAAGAGTCTAGAGGAAGAATGTTGCGCATAACCCCTATTTACAGTAAAGTAACAACACAATTGATTGAAACTATAGTAGTCTAGTCTTCATCATCACTTTCAATAACACATTTTCGCTGCTTCTGAATTTCCTCATGGCTTTTGATGTCTTTTTTCTTTTCCTTTGGCACATTTTCACTGCTTCTGAATTTCCTTTGGCTTTTTTTTTTTAATTTTTTTTTCTTGATGTCTATCAATATCGTTAATTTTTAAGATGACGTCAGAGGAGGGCAATAATAATACGTATCAGACCGGCAGACCGGCGAGGAGGTCAATACGCGGCTGGCATGACTACCCATAGGCCAATCAGAATGCTCGTACTGTAGTTGCCATATAATAATATCTACTTACTAACCGAGAGTGAGGTCATGCTGGCAAATATCAGCCGAAGACCAAACGGTCGAGGTTAGTAAGTTGTTTATCATAAGATCGTTTAAGTGTTTCGGCTTGTTGTTTTTCTCGCAGTGTTTACACTTTTCTGATCTTTTAAAAAAGTTCTGAATTTCCTCCTGGCTGTTGTTGTTGTTGTTGTTGTAATGTTGTTTTCATTTCCGTCATCTCCACCCCCAGTTGTAACTATTTCTTTTTCATCTGGATAGTAAAACTCACTATCAGAGTGTTAGCTTACCTCATTTTGTAAATGAAAAGAAATGGTAATTGTAAATAGAATTTTTGTTTGTTTTGTTGAGTTCTCAAGTCTTCCCCTGAAAAAAATTTGCCGGAGGGCAATATGCAATTCTGTATTGCCCGCTGAGGCCCCTGAGCGGGCAAAACACGGGAGGTATGACTACGCATTAGCCAATCAAAACGCTCGTACTGTTGTTGCCGTTTGCGATTCTAATTCAATACACCTTTTTTTCACAGGCCTTGTACATGGAAAACCTAATGGCTCGGACAGGGCCATAAACAATTCCAGCCAATCAACACAGTTGTCCAGGGGCACGAAGGGAGGTGTGTAATTTGATTATCGTTTAAGCTCAAATATCAACAACCTTTTGCCAGAATCACGAATGACAAATGTTTCAGTTCTGAATAGCTGCATGTGGTCTCCCACAGGGGAAGCAACCATAGGTCTAGAGCCCCTGATGGTGTGCTGCAGTACAATGCAGTACAACTCCACCCATCCCCTTGTGTTTCAAAGACAAAGCAGCTTATTTTCCATCTCACTTTTCTCATCTAAACTGTCTTTCCATCGACAGTGTCTACTTCAAACAGTTAGTTTCCCCTAAGCTGATATCAGCACATTTTTGTTTAGTTATAGTAAAATGTGCACTGGAGGAGACCAGCTGGAAAACCTGAATCGCACCCATTCTCGCTCATTATGTGGATTAGCTGAGTTTGTAGGCTAGTCGAGTTTGCCAGACAACTGTTAAATGTAATGGTTTTAACAGTCATATCCTTTTCTTCAGTCTTCATTCATTCATTCATTCATTCATTCATTCATTCATTTATTTATTTTTCTGATAAACCAATATATAATTTTAGCTAGATTGTAAATGTATGCCATTCCTACTTTTACGAGCCAATTGGGAATAGACTAAGACGCAAGACAAATGTCACTGGCAGTTCTGGTTTTGATGGCATAGGAAATGCAGTGTTATCTCGTGTTTTTGTTCATCAAATTAGGCTTGTTAATTCTAGTGCTAATGTTGGTAATCCGATACGTAATCGTACCCTGAATGATGGGAGAAGGAGTTCCAATATCCAGACATTGCAGACTTGACGTGTCTGCTTACATCTAGAATGTTATAGACATTACAAACATACTTGCCAAATATTGTGTGGGTGTAGAACAATCTAGCCAGATATGCCCTTACTTCTGTGATACAAAGTTCATGTTTTTCAACTGAAACAAAGTAATCGTGTTGGCATACAGTCAGTATTACTGTATCACATTACTTCACCCATTTCTGCTCATAGGATGGAGGTTGCATCTACTTCATTGCTAGATTGGAGTGTTGCAATTAATAGAACCAAAAAGATGTGCAAAGGCAAACTCTCAAAAACTGGTCAAATTGATCCAGGAGAGAGAAAGAGATTGTGTTTATGGTTATCCTTCATACACATTTATGTGCCACACATTGCACCTTGACATCAGGACAAGAGGACGGGTGTACCAGAGGAGTAGGCATACTGGACTTCTTGTCATTGGGCGTAGCTGATTTTGACTCGCGTTCCTACTGCACAAACTCTGGCTCCAAATGTGACAACTTTTCTAGCCTCTTTTCTATAGAACCGAAGGCCATGAAGTCACACCGTCCACCTCTATATACAGTCATTCATTTAACCAATATCAGCTGTGCTGTTGAGACACAAAGGATGAACATGAACATGGTATTAAGAAAACGCTTTTATCCAAAGTGACAAACAAATTAGTAAAAGCAAATTAGTAAAAACCCCAATATGAACAAAAACCACTTTGGTTCATATTGGGGTTTTTACATATTTGTCTGCACAATATAACAAAATGCGTAAAACAGCATTGTATATCAGACAGTAAAATTAACAATCATAACTTAATAGGCATAATATAAATACTGTTGGGCTTGTGGAACATAGAATGCTCACATTGTAGAATGACAGATACATTGTGAAGTGGTGAATCTTTAAACTTTGTGATGGCCATGGTACATTCAAGGATTGTCACTTGATCAAATAGCACTAGGTAGGTCATTCCACTATTAAACCAGTTGTTTACCTGAATGTTTCAATGTTTTCCTGGTGATGTTTTGGGATATGCTATTGCTGGGCTTGATTGTTTGGGGTGAAATTGCACTCTATAGTTCTTATTCAGCGGAATTTAAGCCTTTGCCAGGAAAGTCGGCCTAATGAGGATGATGGTTTATTCCACTCATGTGAATTAACGGACCTTGTTGCTTCATGCTGTCATGTTCGTAGTCATAGCATAATCGTAGCTTATGTACATCTGCCCCTAAGTGTTTTGCTGGTTTCTCCAAAGACCAAAGCCTGATGTCTTCCAGGCACAACTTGAAGCAGGGAAACCTTGGCCCTTTTCTCTTACTCTGACTGTGGACATAACAAAGTATTATTGTGTTTGATTATAGTCAGATTTGTCCAGGGTCAACTTGATGTACCAGGCGTACAACACAAGATACAGTATAGCCCTGCATGTAGACAATTATTTGTTATACGTTGCAAATTATGCTGTAAAGTAACTATGTTGGTGTGTCAGTCTGTCTGCCTGTTAACCTTTGTCACGTTTAGTCTACTGTGGACTGCCTGTCCCCAGGACTTACCTGTGATTTGGTCTTTGTTTTTCCAAGATCTCCCTCCTCCTGGGCAAATCAAGATCACGTCAGTGGCACATGATGCTGTGTCTCTGAGCTGGGAACCTCCTGAAGGACTGACTGAGTCTCTGAGATTCAGAGTCACCTGGAAAAGTGAAAGCACAGGAGCTCTGCTCTGTTCTGAAGTGCCAGTTACAAATCTTTGCATTCAAGGCCTCACTCCAGAAGTGAAATATGAATTTACTGTAGCCACCATCAGTGACAGTCGTGGACAAAGTGCCAAAGTAGTTTCAACAGCTCAAACAACAGGTAAAGCCTCAAAATTTGAATTATAGTACATTTGCATAGTTAACTATAACCATTTCAGCAGATATAAACACAGCTACAGGTTCAGAATGTTGAATTTTGTATTTTTGGGCTTCTGTATCTATTCAGCCATGAAAAAATGCTTAATTTAAAGCTCCATTTTGTGAGAATTGGTACTTTTTTTTGCTACTGAGCTCCCCCTAAAGTTGCGGAGTGTAGTTCACTTTTACACCACTGTCGTATATTCAAATCGCACTTTAAAACCCCCTAATGGACAGTGTACATGTGTATTTGTTGACCACCTGAAGGATATGAAACCGGCAAAGACAACGGCAGAAGCTAAAGTAACATATAGACTGACATGGTAGAGTTATATCTAGGAAGGTAGGATAATCTAGCCAGATATGCCTTTACTTCTGTGATACAAAGTTCATGGTTTTCAGCTGAAACAATGTTATCTTGATATGATTGGTCTTGGTCTGATATTAACTACTTACTAACCGAGAGTGAGGTCATGCAGGGAAATATCAGACTGAGGCTGTAACGTATCGACCGAGCGATAAATATCAGTTGTATGTGAAAGCTTGTGTACCCCTGTGGAAGAAAACAGATTCGGTTGATTTTCAAAGTGAAAGAAGTAAAATAAGACCCATCCATCAAAGAAACATTAAAAAATGAGGCTTTCCTTAAATTGTAATGCTCTGGTACCTTTTCAGTTATGATAAAATATCAAATTAATAGTAATTGTGGCCTGTGCAGAAGTCCACACTTAACACTCCTTTGTCAGGCATCACAGCTTGCAAATGATTTTTATAGACAGCTAAAAGTCTCTTTATTCTTGATTAATGAATTTTCACCCACTCTTCCTTGTACATCACCTCAAGTTTTGGATACAGTAAGGGTGTCTTGCATGCACATCCTGTTTAAGATGTATATATATATATTATGTGTAACTGCAATCCATTCTTTCAGAAGTTCCTGTGCCAAAACTGACCGTGGACGAAGTGAACACAACATCAGCTCGCCTTAGCTGGGCTCTGCCATATAACATGGACATGACTCCTCATAAATTCCGCATATCTTACTCTAGTGCAGGGAAAGGTCAAACATATATCTCCACTCCCTGGTACAACCCAGTCATCACAGGCTTACAACCAGACACAGACTACACTGTCAATGTCTCTGTTGTGTGCTACAGTGGAATTTTCCTGCCTGCTACAACTACCTTCCATACTAGTATGTCAATTACAATATTATTTCATGAATGAAGTTGTTTCATTTCTCTTAAGCTAAAATTATCCTGAGGTTGCTGTACTTAACTGTGATTGGGGTCAAGCAGCAAAGCTGCATAAGCAAACATTGTGTTTTTGCCTATTCTTATTCATCATCATCATCATCATCATCATCATCATCTGTATCTTAATTCCGTCATGGCAGCCCCTAGAACCGTACTGTAAAAACTTTTGAAATTTGGCACACTGATTGGGGACAGTCCCCTGATTCTTTTCATCTAGTTTCATACCGGCGCCTTGAGTGCTCAAGCGCCACCAGTCAGTCGAAGTTTATGTTTATGCAACATGGAACCGTTTCCACCATATTAGGATTTTTGCAATTTGTCATTTTTGCAATTGAAATTGGTGACAAAGCCACTGGACAGGAAGTGGTCATATCTTGGCAATGCTTTGATGCATCAAAGCCAAACTTGGTATATAGATTAGGGACCCCATTTTTAGGAAGCCCACAAAACTAAAATAACATAGGTCTTATGTATGTGCGGTAATGCTGTGGGAGGTCCCAAGGTTGAGAAATGGAAACTCGTCAAGTCAACCTAATTGATGTGGTGGTCGTACAAGCCACAATTTTTTTTTCTCCAATTTTCAGCAATTGCTTGCTGCAGATGATCTTCAGGCCAACGATTTTAGATTTTCGAAAGGGTTTGTCCAATATAGCCAATTGAATTTGGTAGTTAAGCTGCCAAACAGGACATGAGGTCACATCTCAGCAGCCGTTTCATTAATTGACACTAAACTTTGTGTAAGGACTCAAGAACCCTTCCTGAGGTTTTCTTATTGAGCAGAATTTAAGCCTAATGAGGATGATGGTATATTCCACTCATGCGAATGAAGTTATCTTGTTGCTTCATGCTGTCATGCTTATGTAAACTAAAATGTACAATAACTTATTTTCTGACCTGGCCAGGTGGTGTTGAGCGACCTTCTAAAGACAAACAACCCTCCATCCCCTCTACCTCTCAAGGTATGGTTTAAAATATGACAAATACTCTGCAGTTAGTCTGACATTATTATAAAGGGGGTGTATGTGTCCTTACACATTCAGTACATGCATGTAATCACATTAATACAAACATAAAAATTATTAAGAGGATGTTATGAAAAATGACTTACCTATGAAAAATATAGTCTGCAAAATTTCTGCATAATGTGACTTCAATGTTTCAGTTGAACCAAATGGGTTTCCGTCTGACCTAAAATATTGTGTGATTGACGTCCATAATAAGGGGCAGATGTTAGATGTTAGCGCCCATTATAGGCCTAATTTCATCTCTGTGTGCAACTTAAAACATGGCATGGTATGTGTTACGCCCCTCTGTACCCCCACTGGCCATGCAGTGGCAGTGCAACAGTGTTTGGGTGGTAAATGGGCATAATTTGCTTGTCCACACCTGAGATGATATGGATGAGAGCCTGTTTGCCTTCAGAAGGGTGCCTGCATTCTCACCATGCTTTTGAGACTGGCGCTCATTTATTGAAACAAACCCCTAGTTGTGTAAACTCTGTGGTCTGTCTCCAATTTATGTTGCGGCTCACGAGCCGGGTCGTAACATAAATTCAGGCTTTCCAGAATCTTTTGGACTTAGACTGCAGAGATTTGTATTGGGTGAGTGAAGGGGCACTGTGTTGAGCACACTCTTAGGGTTAGAGTGCTTCAGCTGGGTGGCTGTGCTGCCCTTCCATCAAAGCACTTGTTTGTTATTTTGCTTTGTTGTTTTTGTTTATTGTGTTGGGTGGTTATCCCAGTTGGGGTAAGGCTTCTGAATAGGGCGATGGACTATGTCTCTGGTCTGCTGTCTACTAGAGAGTTTAGTGTTCAAAGTTGCCTCGAGCACAATACACCTCCAAAGATATAGATTGAGAGTTGCTCAAACCAGTGACACTCCGACTTTTGCCACACTTGTTGTGATCATTATGTTGTGGGTGGGGCTTTCCAGTCTTGATTGGTAATGTGTGTGTGTGTGTGTGCTCAAGTGTAGCAACTTTGTGTTTGAACCTCTTTATGCATGTTCAAGTGTAATGGCATCCATGTATGTGTGTTGGGCAAGTCTACTTGAACTATCTGGTGAGAGCATTTATATCTATGGGTGTGGTTGTGTGCCTGGTTGTAGAGTGCTTAAGCAAGATGTGACTGGCAACTTATTGATCAAGATCAATGTTTTGGCCGTAGTGGTTGTGTTGTGCTGTTGCACTAAAGTAAAGATGTGGATATTTAAGAGACTTGTGTGGTGCTGTGGCTGCTGCACTCTGAGAATTGTGTGTTAATGTTGTAGCAACAGCTAAGTGATGACCTCCGGAGTCTATTTGGAGAGGCAACCAATAGCATCTATGTCAAATGCTCTGTGTTTCCCTCTGTCTTCCTCTCCCTCTCCCCCTTTTTCTCCTTTGTCCAGGAGGACTTAAGATTGGATGACACTGTAGAGGGACTCTTCAGTTTTACGGCTCTTAGAGGAACCCTTTTAAGGGGGGAGGTGTTACGTCCCTCTGCACCCCCACTGGCCTTGCAGTGGCAGTGCAACAGTGTTTGGGTGGGTCATGGGCATCATTTGATTGATTGTCCACACATGAGAAGCCATGCTGTTTGCCATAAGAAGGGTGCTTGCATTCTCACCATGCTTTTGAGGCTGGTGCTCACTATGTCGTTTTTTTGGTGCTTTGCGTTTATATATTTATCCCTTAGATTTCAAGTCAATTTATTTATTGAAATAAACCCCTATTTTTGTCAACTCTGTGATATTTGTCCAATTTATGTTGTGGCTCATGAGCGAACAGTATGCATGAACAGACCGCACTAAAACCACATTCTGCCTGCTGCAGGAGCAATTATGGAAAGAGAAGCGGAGTCGAGTGACTGATTACATCTGTTTCTCAAAGTCAAGGAGGTTTCCCTGGTAGGACGGATCCTTCCTAGTTGGGATCTTCAGAGGCTAGCCAAGACTCCCTCCTAGCATTCGGAGAACAAATAATGGAACAGTCTAACGTGTGCAGGTGTTCATCATTGAGAGCTTTTAAAGGCTCAAGTATGTGCGCATAGAATTGTAGGTGCTTTAAGGCCAGATGATACTCCAACGGTATCCTTGAAAATTCTCTGAACGAAGGACAGTCCTTTGGCGGGGTTCGATGACATAGCATCCTTGAAACGCAGTCGTTAAGGACCCTTCCTTGACTATGATAAACAGCCAAAGTATTCCGTTGTATGTATGAAAACTGCGGGTGACGGCAGACGCCTGAAAATGTTCAGCCTTTTAAAACCAGGTTTGCTCATTTGTACCATGTTAAAAGTAACCATTACTAGTGTTTGCCTTTTATTTGTCTTGCCATCACTTTTTCCCTTCATCCACTTCCCTACACTAGCTGCCTGCCACACTATTGAGTTTGTTTGTCATAGCTGCACAGGTGATGTAGAATTACTGGCCTGTATTATTATATTGTGATTACACCCTATTAGCATGTATATCTAATTCCTGATCGCTAAACTTTTGATTCCTTTTAACGGTGGTCTGCAGTACCATGACTCAATTAAATTGCACCTGTGATTGAATGATACCGTTCAGTTGCAGGCACGGCAAATTACGATAAGAAGGCAGTGGCATGCATTGATTACGCAATCAGTCTCTGGTTTTGTACATTCAGCGTAAAATCTAAATGTACAGTGTGCTTTCTGCAGACCGGCCAAGTCTCTGTTTACGAGCTCTCTAGCATATGTACACCTGCCCCTAAGATTTTGCTTGTTTCTCCAAGCACAAAGGGAGGAGGCTCAAATTTCAACAAACTTTTACCAGAATCATGAATGACAAATTTTATTTTTTTAAAGGTTCTATATGCAGTTCTGACAAGCTGTCGGTTAGTGCCATGTTTTTCCAAGATGGCGGAGGTGACCATTAGTGACATTATATGCTACCTTAATTAGTCAAGGCAAATATACCCCTGTATGTCTTTGTAGCACTCAAGCTTTTGAGCTTAATGGTTCTTTGTAACTGTTTTCGCTACAATGACTCACAATTGACTCTTTAGGCACAAAGTGGATTTACAAAAGAGGCCTGACGGATGCCAGCTGGTTAGCTTGCCCACTTAAATAGATGTCTCTGTAATGCAGAACATAGGCGGACATTAACTGTTATTTCTTCACATTCTTTGAATGTTTTAAACGAAAATGTCTACATGTTGCCCCTTTAATAACTACTGATTTGGATCTGAATTTGGATTCTTTTGTCTTCAGGGAAGACATATTACACTCTTGCTCTTGGAAAGTCAGCGGAATACTCTGAGGGTATCGAAACATGGCTCAAACCTCTAACTAAGGAGAAATCGATACAGAGTTGTGATATGATCCTGGCTACCTGCGTGGTTGTGTCTCGTGTTGGAACGGATGTTGAAGCAGCACTGAAAGACATCCCTGGTATGAAGCACAACATTTTATATTGTTATTATGTTTGAGTTAATGTGCTGATCTTCATATGAGCTGCCATAACACATACACTGCTTTTCGTCTGGCCTGGAAACATGCCTTTGGATTCATTAGGGCTTGGGTTATTGAAATTGACTCAATTGATGCTGAAAGGCTCACAGGTCATGTGGTGATCACAGGACTCCTGGCTAAACAGGCAGTTCCCATATCACACACACAGGTGGCGGCTCGGTTTTCCAAGATTTCATCTCTTAGTCAACAGATCAAAATATTTGTAATATTTTGTTATCGTCAAATTTCAATGAAAAGCCCTCCTCTTTCTCAACACCCAAAACACCTCCACAGTCGCCTAACTGGAGACCAGTTAACCTGGCCTGACAAGCCCTTCCTACTTGAGAATTACTAGTAGATAGTCCGAGCCAAATCTGACCTGATGTGTAGACTGGATTGACAGCCTAGCTGAAGCTTGGTATGCACATGTTGATCCAATATAGAGTTGTAGATGTTAGATCACCAAAAGTGTTCCCGAATTAGATAGATCATTTAGGGCCAGAAGGTGTATAGCTGGTTATCATTAAGTGTGTGATACTTATAGCTCCTAGTGACATGTACAGTATGTGCAGTTTTATCATCAGTCTTTTATCTCCTGTTTTACTTTCTGAACAGAAGCGAAGCCGACCATTCTGGTGGTTCTGCACCATACCTTTGATCCTGATCATGTAGTACCAGACAGCAATAGGTTTACCAAAAGGGATGACATGCTCATTGTGGACTGTCTGTTTAATGAGGATGATGGATTATTGAGATGTGAAAGAAATTACATTTCACAATCCACAATGTTGAAATGGATCGACGCAAAGGTAATTCCTGCAGTACACGTAATATCAATCAACAAGTCTATTATTTTAATATATTACAATTTTAAAATTGTAATTCTGAGAAAACACAACCTCAGTAAATCTTCTTTATCAAGGCAGACTACACAGAAAATAGTTTACCTTCAACAATAACTGGCATATATATAACTGGCCAATATTTGTCAGGCCCTTCTTATTTTGACAAAACACCCATTTGAATTTTAGGTAACACTAGTGTATCTTGATACTTTAGGGAACAAATGTTAGCCATTAACACAATTAATTAGTGTCTGTGTAAGTTCCCAATAAAGTCTGCATTAAGCATCGATCATGTATTAGGCCTGTGTTCACCATTTTTTTATTCTCACTGAATATGTAATTTATTTTTCGTACATCTTCAATAACCAACTAGTTGGTCTCAACCCAAGCTTATTGATTTACTAGAAGAATAAACATAGAAAGTTTGCAGCCTCCTAACACATTGTCTGAATGTTACGTATAGGGACAGAATAATTGTAAAATAGGTTTTCCTTCTGACAAACAATGTATCATTGCTCCAGCAGGTCCAAGTAATGGTAATTATACTCACCCAGGCTGCTAGTGGTGACTGGGAGGCAGGGCCCCTGCAATGAGCAATGAGTGCACTTCAATCAGTGATGCCTTTATAATATATCAGTACTGACCCAACATGAGTTCCCTGTTCTAAAGTGAAAGATTACTTTCCTTATAATCAGACGGAAATTATGAAAATGGCCTACTACAACTACAGACACATTCATCCTTAATAAACTGTAAATATCTCATTATTCCTTTAAAACAGGTTTCTTGTTCCAAAGTGAGACGATTTGGTAGGTTTCTATCACGTGGTGGGATACAGGATGTTAAAGCAAAGTTTGCAGGTAAGAATGCCTGTTCTACTCGTATTCAGACAGTACATTAAAAGACTATTAACCTTTTATTTTGATCCACAGACCAACTATTGGATTATTAAGGATGTAACAAGAATAAATTACCTTTTCATTGAGAGTAAAAATTGGTGAATATTGGCCTAATAAATGATTAATGCTGCTTAATGGAGACCTTATTGGACACCAATACAAACACCAATTCAAGTTTGTTCACATTTGTTCCCTAAAGTGTAAAAAAATATATAATTTGATATTCAGTATATCTTTTAATATACAATATGAGACATCTTGTTTTTTTAATCCCTTAACATTTGTCAGTCAGTGACTGTGTGGATTGTGTCTGTACCTTTGGAGAGAGTTAAGACATACTGTATATAGACAAATGGATGGATGGACATGCCACAACTAAACACTCTGATATTCCAGGTGTCCATTAAAGAAACACCATGGAGTGTTTCCTCACTCTTTAGTTGATCCTGATGTCTATGAAGTGATTTGAAGTCGGCCTTGGAGGATCCCATGATAATCCCGTTCTTAATAATGCTCCTGTCATCAAAGAATGTGTGTTATATACTATATATAGAAAATATTGCATATTATATACATTACATATATTCACAAACTTTGGCATGATTTCACTATAAATTATACTAATCTTAAACTAATACAAAAATGATATGCTAACTTTGCTTAAAATGTTGAAAAGAATATTTCATCTTTAACTTCCTGCCCTTTAGTTTTTTTGCATGCCACTGTCTAGCAAGGTATCTAAAATTGTGTAGTGGAACAGATGAATAGCTACACAGTTCTCTTGCATACAGACCACGACCCAGAGCGGTTACACCTAAGTTAGTATCACAGTATGCCACAAAACACATGTTGTGGCTCCTGACAGCAGAGCCTACACACAACATTTGGAGCGAGCATGGCTGACATTTAAGGTGGGAATACTGGCTCAGCAGGCACCACACATTTAACATAATAGGCCGTCTATTACATGACGTTAGGAAATAGGCTGTCCATAACTGCTAAACTCAAATTAGCTCTCAGTATTCATGCTCCACGTGCAAAAGGTGGGTGGACTGCAGTTATAGGTTTGTTGAAGTGACTTTGATAATCTTCAGGACAACATTGTTGTATAATGTTTAGATATAAATGTTTAACTAGTAGATTAACATAGGATGCATTACAATTATCATTGCAAAAAGTGTGTAATTGAAACTGAATCTACCTCAATTGCTTTCAGTACTTTTTATCTTGGCCGTTTACGTGCTGCTATACAGTGATGAGAGAGCTTTATTTAAAAAAGCCTGAACTATTGAAATGCAGTTGATGGATAGGAATGGGTAATCATTTTCATTTAGGCTGTATTGAAATTGAGGTTACAATAATAAGATGCAAAAGTAATTTGGTTGCACTGGTTTTATTTTCTGCACGAAAATTTTTTATTGAAATTCATGTTGCATTAATAAAAAGAAAATTCTGAGCAAAATGTGTCTCACTTTATTTAGAGCCAAGAAATAGATCTTACAAGTTCTTATAATTTGTCTATATTATCTCACGCCGGCCTATGATATTTCATACTGGTATGGACATTTTCATACTTTACTTAAGGCTAGCAGAGACATGCTATGTAATATTAAAATGACTATAAGGTATTTTTCCATTTTGTGCAATCTCTAATCATAAAATGCATCAGCACAGTGACTGGTGTGTATTTATTATTTAGAGCTTACACACTTAAGTTTACTTACAAGTTGTTTGCATTCCCACAAGTCCGGTTTTGTTAAGAGACTTTCTTGTATGATTCCAGGTTTCACAATCAACTGTGCGAAGAGAAAGAAACCATATCAGCAGAAAACACTAGCAAAAGCGAAAGACTAGAGCAGAGAGTGCTGTGAGGTTGTCTGGGTAGTGACTGGTATACGCATGTGTGTGTTGTGAGGGGATTTCTAAGTCTAGGTTCAAATTTACCAACATTGAAAAGGTTGTATTTTTAAACCATGGTAGTTAGATGATGAGAGATGATGAGAGTTAGATGATTAGATGATGAGAGTTAGATGATGAGAGTCTACGATGAATATAAATAAATGTGGGGTATTTAAAGTAAACTATGCATACTGGAGAGATACATCAACAGAGGTACCAATTAATATTGTTTTGTGCTCAGCAAGCTTTCGATACCTGCTTTTTGATCCTGTGTGAGAGACAAACTACAATGTACAAGACCGAATATGGACCAGGGCAGCGGGGCACAGGCCACAGACAGACTCGGGCCCTTCCCCTTCGGAGGCCCCTGAGGGTGCACTTGAGGCAAGACCTGAGGCTTTTACGGTTGGGGCCCAAGGCTTTCTGAAGCTCTGGGGAAGGGACTGAGGCCTCCCCCCTAGGAGCCTGAGGTTTTCCTAACGGCCTGGGAAGTAGGCTGAGTCCTTCTTGGGCCTGGGCTATGTCCTGAGTCCTTCTTAGGTCTAGGTTATCTCCTGAGTCCTTAGGCCTGGGTTATGTCCTGAGGCTTTCCGAAGGCCTTAGAATCCCAGGGGTCTCGGAAAGCCTCAGGCCGTGCTCGGGGGCCACTGGTACTGTGGGGGTCTGACTCTTTCTGAGGGCCTCAGGGAAGGTCGAACAGTGGGAGAAGGTCTAATGTCATTGGTGAATGTTCATTTGTTTTCTGTCATGTAATGATTTTCTTGCTTTGGCCCCTTCTCTTTGAGTCTTGTCTTCGCACATGATTTAGCCAAACACGATCATCGGTATGCACATAAATCTACACACACCACACTCGGTCAAAGTGGTCAATTGGTGTAGCATGACAGCAAAGGCTAGAGAGCACCTGCTTGTTTACAGTTATTCAGTTTTGGCAACAATGCTGAGATGTAATTTGGATCCGATTTGCAACACTCTCGTTTTGTGTGGCTTTTTGCTGTTCAGACTTTCAAAATCAATCTGGAAAGATAGAAATGTCAAAAATGGAACTCATACACTCATACCCAACAACCTAACCTAACCAATGGAACAACTGCCCAACACAGATCCTGAGCAGCAGAGTACAACAACAACACACACACACACAGCAGAGTACAACAACAACACACACACAGCTGGCAGGTGACAGCCACACCACGCACTGTCTGTAGCCCAAACCAGCTTAACACTTCAATATGGCTGCCCAACCATAGAACCTGAGCAGCAGGATACAACAAAGCTGCATTTCATTGGGGTTTTAGAAAAAAAAAAAATTAAAAAGCTCTCAATGACACTTGCTTATCCTATTTCTCTTCACTGTTCTGATCAGATCCATTCCATAGTCAATTCCTTCCAGCACAGCTGCTATTGCCACTGTGTCTACTTCTAGCATAGCTGCTATTACCACTGTGTCTATTTCTAGCACAGCTGCAGTTTCTATTGTAATAGTAGCCGGAGTAGTGATCCACACATGTCCTGTTTACACCTTACCCCACTCCGCATAGATGAAGTCTTTAATGATGCTCTCAGTTGATCGTATCTCGTTTAGCTAATCAAGTGCATAATAATTGCTTGTAGCTTGATTGTTTTTTCCTTTGTACGTCGCTTTGGATAAAAGTGTCTGCTAAATGACTAAATGTAAATGTAATTGCACTGATTCATAACAATTATTTCAGTCTGTTAATTAATCAACACTGTTCAACAGTGAAACTGTAAAGGTGGCTCCTGGCTGGACATAAGTGTTGCAGACACACAGCAGGACTCGGGGTAGCCTGCCATTCGCATAAATGAGACGCACACGCAAGTGAAGCAACCGACGGCCATTATGTTATTAATAACTGCTTATAGTCAGATTTCTGTTGATGTAAGCTGGCCCGCACATGCTGCCACACCCTCCTCCACAGGGCTTAGTCGAGGGGGAAGTTACATCCTTCGGCCTGTGCTGGTGGGAACTCAGTTTTGAAGTGTGATATTCTGTGCAATTCACACAAATGACCACAGGGGGGAGCTAGTTGTTGGTGGGAGACTATTTTTATTGGGCAGTATTTGAGAGTATTTGTTCCATCTATGTATACCATTTTGTAGAACATAAACCTTAGGCTTCTCAATAGCTCACCCAATATCGCCCCCCTCCCCAACACTCAGAAATATGACTTTATGGACAATATGACTTTATGCAGGTGCGTAACTATAGGGGGTGCAGCAGGTGCGGCTGCACCTGGGCTAATGGGGTGTCGAGGCCCGTAGCCGGGCCCAAAGATTTACACGCGTCGCCCGTTGGGCCCCTCTTTTACAAGTACACCGACAGGCGTCGATCGGCGAGCCCTACCTTAGTACAGCGTCAAATTTTCTCGGATATGCTTATGTTCAAATACGTTCATAACAAGGGCCTACTGTAAAATGTTATATATACACTTAAAAAGGCAAACTTATCTCAGTCATGGTGGTTATGTTTTTGGGGGGAAAAGTAGCAATTCATATGACATATAACAAAATCATATGCTTATCCTACATACACTATAGAAACTATCAAAAAACTATTCAATGAAATTAATAAGTTCTTATTTCTTTGGTATTTTTGTGATTAGCACTGATGATTGCTGGGTAATATGTA